>NW_024884100.1:0-24010 GCF_019059575.1 Amphibalanus amphitrite | reverse complement strand
AAGAAAGTACGTGCAGATTTGATCACATCAGTGCATTCGCCGGATAGACCGTCGTGAAAACGGCCATTAACTACTATCAAGATACATTTTTGTCGATACGTGCCTTATTCTTTTACGTACATGATTAATCAGTACTTTTGCTGACGTACATGTGCAATACGTACTTTTGCGATGCATGCTTTTGTCTGCATGCAGCTAGGGGGGGGGTAGAGCTAGGGGGGGGGGGGTAGAGCGCTGCCATACGTCGTGGTGTTCGACTGTGCTGCCATCTGATGTCGCACCACTGATAACTGTCGGCGCGGCGCCGCCGTCTCCATTTGCGTGTGTACAAACGCACGGTCGAGAGCCACTAATTCGAAATTATTTCGAGTTTGGCGATCTTTTGTGCTTACAGATACTTACCATGGTGAGGATAAACTGAAACTGCGTATACTTTGAATGTAACATAATGGACCACTCTTATCACTCGCCGTGGCCACTAGCGCTCACGCTATAGCTCTGCATCGTTACTAGTACTAATAGTTATCCCTTAACTGCATAAGTATCTAAAAGTGTTGTGCTTAAGTATCGCTTCTCGGCCTTTTGGCTAAGATCAAAGTGTAGTATCTGTTCTTATCAGCTTAATATCTGATACGTCCCCTACATGGGGACCAGAATATTAAACTGATTTTTGGACTTTGGCGGGGTTTTTGGAGCTTGCTCCAGCCCTGCCGCGGGTTGGCCTGGCATTGCACTACAGCCAGGATCGGCCCACTTTTGTTATCATGCGTTGTGATATGTGGTGAAAATAAAAGGATAAAGATACTTTAAGATATATGACAATAAAAATTGACAAAACATGAAAATACGCCTCTTTTTGATCATGGTCATAGACAAACGCTCATACTAAATGGAATAAAAATGCGGGTATCGGCAAATTGTACCTGTGACCCCTCAATGTCCCTGAGGTCATCTCAGGTCATGAAGAAAAATGACCCAATCAATATCATTATGATTATAGACGTTTTTTTTTCTCGAATTCCACTACTACGTGCCGCCCCCGACCCGAGCCACGATAACCGCTACAATAGGCGAATTAATTCACGCATTTATTTTGTTCCCAGACAATCGACATCTTTCAAGTACACGGTGCATCGGCGTCCTAAAATGTGACTGGAAAGGCCGCTCTATCTGGTGAAACTCAGTAAAGACGGTGCATCATCATCTAACTGAGGTACCTGTAAAGCTGACATCTTTATCACTATTCATTCGGTATCAGTGATGGACAGTGGGGGGCGTGTGGGAAGTTGTGGGTGACGACAGCTTTGCCTTACGTAAAGCATCATATGCTTTTAAAACTTTTCTCTTTTTATTAGTTTTGCTATAGCGTGAGGCGTGCAATCGTATATCGAAATGAAAAAAGTAACTGGAAAAATAGCAGTATCTATCGACATTCCTTACATCTGTGCTTTGGTAAGGTCCTGACAAATGCTTTATTTATTCATATTAGCCGTTTTCACGACGGCCATCTGGTACACATTTGATGCACAGGTGGTACAGATAAAGTGCAGAATTGGTCAAATCAGGTTCAGTGTGTCCTCTTAGCAGCTATCAGCTAGCACTTATATGCACTAATTTCTTATATGCCTGATTTGTCATATTTTCAGAGAGCATCATCGATTAAAACACTGTAATAAATTCATAAAATGAAGCTATTTGCTGTAAAAGAAAGTACGTGCAGATTTGATCACATCAGGTGCATTCGCCGGATAGACCGTCGTGAAAACGGCCATTAACTACTATCAAGATACATTTTTGTCGATACGTGCCTTATTCGTTACGTACATGATTAATCAGTACTTTTGCTGACGTACATGTGCAATACGTACTTTTGCGATGCATGCTTTTGTCTGCATGCAGCTAGGGGGGGGGGGTAGAGCTAGGGGGGGGGGGTAGAGCGCTGCCATACGTCGTGGTGTTCGACTGTGCTGCCATCTGATGTCGCACCACTGATAACTGTCGGCGCGGCGCCGCCGTCTCCATTTGCGTGTGTACAAACGCACGGTCGAGAGCCACTAATTCGAAATTATTTCGAGTTTGGCGATCTTTTGTGCTTACAGATACTTACCATGGTGAGGATAAACTGAAACTGCGTATACTTTGAATGTAACATAATGGACCACTCTTATCACTCGCCGTGGCCACTAGCGCTCACGCTATAGCTCTGCATCGTTACTAGTACTAATAGTTATCCCTTAACTGCATAAGTATCTAAAAGTGTTGTGCTTAAGTATCGCTTCTCGGCCTTTTGGCTAAGATCAAAGTGTAGTATCTGTACGGAACCTGGTCAACTCCAGGGCCGCCGCCCTTTGGGGGCGGGGGGCGGGTCTTGGCCCCGGATATTTGCACACCGGTCTGAAACCACTAGGTCGGGATATATTTGCTCTTGGTTGGCTTACCTTTTACAAACCCATGCCACCAACATGCACTTATATACACACCTCTGTTCTTATCAGCTTAATATCTGATACGTCCCCTACATGGGGACCAGAATATTAAACTGATTTTTGGACTTTGGCGGGGTTTTTGGAGCTTGCTCCAGCCCTGCCGCGGGTTGGCCTGGCATTGCACTACAGCCAGGATCGGCCCACTTTTGTTATCATGCGTTGTGATATGTGGTGAAAATAAAAGGATAAAGATACTTTTAAGATATATGACAATAAAAATTGACAAAACATGAAAATACGCCTCTTTTTGATCATGGTCATAGACAAACGCTCATACTAAATGGAATAAAAATGCGGGTATCGGCAAATTGTACCTGTGACCCCTCAATGTCCCTGAGGTCATCTCAGGTCATGAAGAAAAATGACCCAATCAATATCATTATGATTATAGACGTTTTTTTTTTCTCGAATTCCACTACTACGTGCCGCCCCCGACCCGAGCCACGATAACCGCTACAATAGGCGAATTAATTCACGCATTTATTTTGTTCCCAGACAATCGACATCTTTCAAGTACACGGTGCATCGGCGTCCTAAAATGTGACTGGAAAGGCCGCTCTATCTGGTGAAACTCAGTAAAGACGGTGCATCATCATCTAACTGAGGTACCTGTAAAGCTGACATCTTTATCACTATTCATTCGGTATCAGTGATGGACAGTGGGGGGCGTGTGGGAAGTTGTGGGTGACGACAGCTTTGCCTTACGTAAAGCATCATATGCTTTTAAAACTTTTCTCTTTTTATTAGTTTTGCTATAGCGTGAGGCGTGCAATCGTATATCGAAATGAAAAAAGTAACTGGAAAAATAGCAGTATCTATCGACATTCCTTACATCTGTGCTTTGGTAAGGTCCTGACAAATGCTTTATTTATTCATATTAGCCGTTTTCACGACGGCCATCTGGTACACATTTGATGCACAGGTGGTACAGATAAAGTGCAGAATTGGTCAAATCAGGTTCAGTGTGTCCTCTTAGCAGCTATCAGCTAGCACTTATATGCACTAATTTCTTATATGCCTGATTTGTCATATTTTCAGAGAGCATCATCGATTAAAACACTGTAATAAATTCATAAAATGAAGCTATTTGCTGTAAAAGAAAGTACGTGCAGATTTGATCACATCAGGTGCATTCGCCGGATAGACCGTCGTGAAAACGGCCATTAACTACTATCAAGATACATTTTTGTCGATACGTGCCTTATTCGTTACGTACATGATTAATCAGTACTTTTGCTGACGTACATGTGCAATACGTACTTTTGCGATGCATGCTTTTGTCTGCATGCAGCTAGGGGGGGGGGGTAGAGCTAGGGGGGGGGTAGAGCGCTGCCATACGTCGTGGTGTTCGACTGTGCTGCCATCTGATGTCGCACCACTGATAACTGTCGGCGCGGCGCCGCCGTCTCCATTTGCGTGTGTACAAACGCACGGTCGAGAGCCACTAATTCGAAATTATTTCGAGTTTGGCGATCTTTTGTGCTTACAGATACTTACCATGGTGAGGATAAACTGAAACTGCGTATACTTTGAATGTAACATAATGGACCACTCTTATCACTCGCCGTGGCCACTAGCGCTCACGCTATAGCTCTGCATCGTTACTAGTACTAATAGTTATCCCTTAACTGCATAAGTATCTAAAAGTGTTGTGCTTAAGTATCGCTTCTCGGCCTTTTGGCTAAGATCAAAGTGTAGTATCTGTGGGGCATTCCCCCGGTATTTGCACATGATCGCGGCTCATTGGTCGGGATAGACATGCTTTTGGTTGGCTACCTTTTTTTTACAAAGCACGCCGCTAAAACATGCTCTATACGCTAAAAAATCTGTTCTTATCAGCTTAATATCTGATACGTCCCCTACATGGGGACCAGAATATTAAACTGATTTTTGGACTTTGGCGGGGTTTTTGGAGCTTGCTCCAGCCCTGCCGCGGGTTGGCCTGGCATTGCACTACAGCCAGGATCGGCCCACTTTTGTTATCATGCGTTGTGATATGTGGTGAAAATAAAAGGATAAAGATACTTTTAAGATATATGACAATAAAAATTGACAAAACATGAAAATACGCCTCTTTTTGATCATGGTCATAGACAAACGCTCATACTAAATGGAATAAAAATGCGGGTATCGGCAAATTGTACCTGTGACCCCTCAATGTCCCTGAGGTCATCTCAGGTCATGAAGAAAAATGACCCAATCAATATCATTATGATTATAGACGTTTTTTTTTCTCGAATTCCACTACTACGTGCCGCCCCCGACCCGAGCCACGATAACCGCTACAATAGGCGAATTAATTCACGCATTTATTTTGTTCCCAGACAATCGACATCTTTCAAGTACACGGTGCATCGGCGTCCTAAAATGTGACTGGAAAGGCCGCTCTATCTGGTGAAACTCAGTAAAGACGGTGCATCATCATCTAACTGAGGTACCTGTAAAGCTGACATCTTTATCACTATTCATTCGGTATCAGTGATGGACAGTGGGGGGCGTGTGGGAAGTTGTGGGTGACGACAGCTTTGCCTTACGTAAAGCATCATATGCTTTTAAAACTTTTCTCTTTTTATTAGTTTTGCTATAGCGTGAGGCGTGCAATCGTATATCGAAATGAAAAAAGTAACTGGAAAAATAGCAGTATCTATCGACATTCCTTACATCTGTGCTTTGGTAAGGTCCTGACAAATGCTTTATTTATTCATATTAGCCGTTTTCACGACGGCCATCTGGTACACATTTGATGCACAGGTGGTACAGATAAAGTGCAGAATTGGTCAAATCAGGTTCAGTGTGTCCTCTTAGCAGCTATCAGCTAGCACTTATATGCACTAATTTCTTATATGCCTGATTTGTCATATTTTCAGAGAGCATCATCGATTAAAACACTGTAATAAATTCATAAAATGAAGCTATTTGCTGTAAAAGAAAGTACGTGCAGATTTGATCACATCAGGTGCATTCGCCGGATAGACCGTCGTGAAAACGGCCATTAACTACTATCAAGATACATTTTTGTCGATACGTGCCTTATTCGTTACGTACATGATTAATCAGTACTTTTGCTGACGTACATGTGCAATACGTACTTTTGCGATGCATGCTTTTGTCTGCATGCAGCTAGGGGGGGGGTAGAGCTAGGGGGGGGGGGGGGGGTAGAGCGCTGCCATACGTCGTGGTGTTCGACTGTGCTGCCATCTGATGTCGCACCACTGATAACTGTCGGCGCGGCGCCGCCGTCTCCATTTGCGTGTGTACAAACGCACGGTCGAGAGCCACTAATTCGAAATTATTTCGAGTTTGGCGATCTTTTGTGCTTACAGATACTTACCATGGTGAGGATAAACTGAAACTGCGTATACTTTGAATGTAACATAATGGACCACTCTTATCACTCGCCGTGGCCACTAGCGCTCACGCTATAGCTCTGCATCGTTACTAGTACTAATAGTTATCCCTTAACTGCATAAGTATCTAAAAGTGTTGTGCTTAAGTATCGCTTCTCGGCCTTTTGGCTAAGATCAAAGTGTAGTATCTGTACGGAGCCTGGTCACCTCCAGGGCCGCCGCCCTTTGGGGGCGGGGGGCGGGTCATGGCCCCGGATATTTGCACACCGGTCTGAAACCACTAGGTCGGGATATATTTGCTCTTGGTTGGCTTACCTTTCTCAAACCCATGCCACCAACATGCACTTATATACACACCTCTGTTCTTATCAGCTTAATATCTGATACGTCCCCTACATGGGGACCAGAATATTAAACTGATTTTTGGACTTTGGCGGGGTTTTTGGAGCTTGCTCCAGCCCTGCCGCGGGTTGGCCTGGCATTGCACTACAGCCAGGATCGGCCCACTTTTGTTATCATGCGTTGTGATATGTGGTGAAAATAAAAGGATAAAGATACTTTTAAGATATATGACAATAAAAATTGACAAAACATGAAAATACGCCTCTTTTTGATCATGGTCATAGACAAACGCTCATACTAAATGGAATAAAAATGCGGGTATCGGCAAATTGTACCTGTGACCCCTCAATGTCCCTGAGGTCATCTCAGGTCATGAAGAAAAATGACCCAATCAATATCATTATGATTATAGACGTTTTTTTTTCTCGAATTCCACTACTACGTGCCGCCCCCGACCCGAGCCACGATAACCGCTACAATAGGCGAATTAATTCACGCATTTATTTTGTTCCCAGACAATCGACATCTTTCAAGTACACGGTGCATCGGCGTCCTAAAATGTGACTGGAAAGGCCGCTCTATCTGGTGAAACTCAGTAAAGACGGTGCATCATCATCTAACTGAGGTACCTGTAAAGCTGACATCTTTATCACTATTCATTCGGTATCAGTGATGGACAGTGGGGGGCGTGTGGGAAGTTGTGGGTGACGACAGCTTTGCCTTACGTAAAGCATCATATGCTTTTAAAACTTTTCTCTTTTTATTAGTTTTGCTATAGCGTGAGGCGTGCAATCGTATATCGAAATGAAAAAAGTAACTGGAAAAATAGCAGTATCTATCGACATTCCTTACATCTGTGCTTTGGTAAGGTCCTGACAAATGCTTTATTTATTCATATTAGCCGTTTTCACGACGGCCATCTGGTACACATTTGATGCACAGGTGGTACAGATAAAGTGCAGAATTGGTCAAATCAGGTTCAGTGTGTCCTCTTAGCAGCTATCAGCTAGCACTTATATGCACTAATTTCTTATATGCCTGATTTGTCATATTTTCAGAGAGCATCATCGATTAAAACACTGTAATAAATTCATAAAATGAAGCTATTTGCTGTAAAAGAAAGTACGTGCAGATTTGATCACATCAGGTGCATTCGCCGGATAGACCGTCGTGAAAACGGCCATTAACTACTATCAAGATACATTTTTGTCGATACGTGCCTTATTCGTTACGTACATGATTAATCAGTACTTTTGCTGACGTACATGTGCAATACGTACTTTTGCGATGCATGCTTTTGTCTGCATGCAGCTAGGGGGGGGGGTAGAGCTAGGGGGGGGGGGGGGTAGAGCGCTGCCATACGTCGTGGTGTTCGACTGTGCTGCCATCTGATGTCGCACCACTGATAACTGTCGGCGCGGCGCCGCCGTCTCCATTTGCGTGTGTACAAACGCACGGTCGAGAGCCACTAATTCGAAATTATTTCGAGTTTGGCGATCTTTTGTGCTTACAGATACTTACCATGGTGAGGATAAACTGAAACTGCGTATACTTTGAATGTAACATAATGGACCACTCTTATCACTCGCCGTGGCCACTAGCGCTCACGCTATAGCTCTGCATCGTTACTAGTACTAATAGTTATCCCTTAACTGCATAAGTATCTAAAAGTGTTGTGCTTAAGTATCGCTTCTCGGCCTTTTGGCTAAGATCAAAGTGTAAATCTGTTCTTATCAGCTTAATATCTGATACGTCCCCTACATGGGGACCAGAATATTAAACTGATTTTTGGACTTTGGCGGGGTTTTTGGAGCTTGCTCCAGCCCTGCCGCGGGTTGGCCTGGCATTGCACTACAGCCAGGATCGGCCCACTTTTGTTATCATGCGTTGTGATATGTGGTGAAAATAAAAGGATAAAGATACTTTTAAGATATATGACAATAAAAATTGACAAAACATGAAAATACGCCTCTTTTTGATCATGGTCATAGACAAACGCTCATACTAAATGGAATAAAAATGCGGGTATCGGCAAATTGTACCTGTGACCCCTCAATGTCCCTGAGGTCATCTCAGGTCATGAAGAAAAATGACCCAATCAATATCATTATGATTATAGACGTTTTTTTTTCTCGAATTCCACTACTACGTGCCGCCCCCGACCCGAGCCACGATAACCGCTACAATAGGCGAATTAATTCACGCATTTATTTTGTTCCCAGACAATCGACATCTTTCAAGTACACGGTGCATCGGCGTCCTAAAATGTGACTGGAAAGGCCGCTCTATCTGGTGAAACTCAGTAAAGACGGTGCATCATCATCTAACTGAGGTACCTGTAAAGCTGACATCTTTATCACTATTCATTCGGTATCAGTGATGGACAGTGGGGGGCGTGTGGGAAGTTGTGGGTGACGACAGTTTTGCCTTACGTAAAGCATCATATGCTTTTAAAACTTTTCTCTTTTTATTAGTTTTGCTATAGCGTGAGGCGTGCAATCGTATATCGAAATGAAAAAAGTAACTGGAAAAATAGCAGTATCTATCGACATTCCTTACATCTGTGCTTTGGTAAGGTCCTGACAAATGCTTTATTTATTCATATTAGCCGTTTTCACGACGGCCATCTGGTACACATTTGATGCACAGGTGGTACAGATAAAGTGCAGAATTGGTCAAATCAGGTTCAGTGTGTCCTCTTAGCAGCTATCAGCTAGCACTTATATGCACTAATTTCTTATATGCCTGATTTGTCATATTTTCAGAGAGCATCATCGATTAAAACACTAATAAATTCATAAAATGAAGCTATTTGCTGTAAAAGAAAGTACGTGCAGATTTGATCACATCAGGTGCATTCGCCGGATAGACCGTCGTGAAAACGGCCATTAACTACTATCAAGATACATTTTTGTCGATACGTGCCTTATTCGTTACGTACATGATTAATCAGTACTTTTGCTGACGTACATGTGCAATACGTACTTTTGCGATGCATGCTTTTGTCTGCATGCAGCTAGGGGGGGGGGGGGGGGGGTAGAGCTAGGGGGGGGGGGGGGGTAGAGCGCTGCCATACGTCGTGGTGTTCGACTGTGCTGCCATCTGATGTCGCACCACTGATAACTGTCGGCGCGGCGCCGCCGTCTCCATTTGCGTGTGTACAAACGCACGGTCGAGAGCCACTAATTCGAAATTATTTCGAGTTTGGCGATCTTTTGTGCTTACAGATACTTACCATGGTGAGGATAAACTGAAACTGCGTATACTTTGAATGTAACATAATGGACCACTCTTATCACTCGCCGTGGCCACTAGCGCTCACGCTATAGCTCTGCATCGTTACTAGTACTAATAGTTATCCCTTAACTGCATAAGTATCTAAAAGTGTTGTGCTTAAGTATCGCTTCTCGGCCTTTTGGCTAAGATCAAAGTGTAGTATCTGTTCTTATCAGCTTAATTGGCGAGAGCGTGCCCCATCCTTGACCTAGTACCTGCCCCGGCGACTCTGGCCCGCTCACGGAACTTCCCCTCCACATTGTGCGGCGACAGGAGAGGCGGATGTCGGGGTAAGGGCTAGGTCCCGCTTATTCCTTCTTTGCCAAATCCTTTCCTTGCCCTGCTGGGCGCCACCTCTCCTGCTTGGAGATGGTGTCACCTCCGGCCTCGTCTGGCCGGGTGCCCGCCGCAGGCGCCTCTTCTCCCTCGCCGGGCCCGGCAGCTCTGCAGCAGCCGTGGCTCGAGGGCCAGCTGCTCGTGCTGCCCAGCCCGCTGCCGCTGCACGTGTGCTGCCCTGTGGCGGGCTGTCCGCGGTCATACGCGAACCAGGCGCAGACTGCCGTCCGCCACAGCCTGCTGCGACACCTCCGGACGGACTTCCACCCCGGACTGTCGGTGACCGGGTCGGAGTGGCGCTGTGCGGCCTGTGGAGCCAAACTTGCCCGTAAAGTTTCGGCCCACAGATGCCCCCTCGGCCCTCTGAACCGCCTGGTCCCGGACGCGGCGTCGGCGTTCCGGCAGGAGTGCCACTGGTGCCGGAAGTGGTTCACGACTCGCCGTGGCGTGCTCAACCACCGCGCCCGCTGCCCGCGCCGGCCGCCGCCCGCCCCGCCGCAGCCCACCGACTGGGCCGCTGCGCTGGCGCGGCTCCGTGCGGAGACGGCCCCCGCCGCCGGCGCCCCTGCAAGACCGGCGACACCGACGAGCCCGGAGATGGACCTGTCGCTGAGCCCTCCGCCGCCGCCACCTGGCCAGAGCCGTCCGTCGCCGCCGCCGGAGCCGACGCCGCCGCCGCCGCCGGAGCCGACACCGACGCCATCACCGGGGCCGACACCGACGCCACCACGGGAGCCGACACCGACGCCGCCACGGGAGCGGACACCGCCGCCGGCGCCCGAGGAAGATCGGCTCTCGCCGCTGCTGTCGCCTGGGCCGCTGCCCGAGCGGTGGTGGTCGCCGACCCAGCCGTCGCAGCCGCCGCGGTCGCCGCCTCTGGTGTTCCCAGAGACCTCGCCGTCGCCGGACTCATCATCTAAGACAGCTGAATCGCCGCTGTTACACGAGGATCTTGCCGCCTGTGACGGCGGCCCTGTGGACGCCCTGTCGCCGCACCGAGCGGAACGTGTGAGTGACAACGTGTCAGTGCCGCCCGCGAGTGCCTCCGACGCGACAGTGCCGCCCGCGAGTGCCTCCGACGCGACAGTGCCGCCCGCGAGCCTCCCAGACGCCGCAGTGCCGCGAGAATCGACGCCGCGCGAGTCGGTGCCGACGTGCCTTGTGCTAGTGTCTCCCGTGCCGCCCGCGACGGAGCCAGCGGGGTCCGCACTGGTGCAGCCGACCCCGTGTGTCGCCGGGACAACACTGGTGCGGCCCCCCTCGTCGGCGTCTCCGGTCCCGCGCCCTCGTTCTGACGGAGTGGACTGTGTCGGCGGCGCGTCGATTACGACACCGCGCCGGGGCCGCCGCTCGCCCAACCTGACGTCATCGTGGTTCTGGCTGCGCGGCCCCGGCGTCGGCGCGAGGAGGGAGCCGTCGGCCGACAGCTCGGACTCATCGCCTGACTCGCCGTCCCCAGCGCCCACGCTGTACCTGCCGCCTAGCTCAAGCTCGTCAGACTCGACATCAACTGCTGGCAGCGGGCCGGCCGCGTCTCCGGGCCGGGCGGCGCGCCGCCGCCGCTACCGAGCCAGGCGCCGAGCGGAGCGCCGCCGCTCGGGCCACGTGGTGCCTGAGGCCGCTCCGCCACTCGCGGACGCCGGCCCCGCGCGGGCGGCTCCGCCCGCGCTGCCCCCTGGGACAGCGCCGCCGCCGCGGAGCCCGCCAGTGTCGCGCCGGCCGCCGCCCGGGCCGCCGCCGCCACCACCGCAGCGGGAATCGCCGCCCTCTCGCCGGCCGCCGGAGAGAGCGCCGCCAGACGCGCGGCGGTCGCCGCAGGAGCGGGACCTGCCGGCACGGCGCCCGCCGCCTCCATCAACCGGACGGACTGCGGCCGCGCCCGCCCCGCGACAGCGCGGCGGACGGCGCGGGCGGGGAGGACGAGGTGGCGGCCAGCGACGTGCCGAAGTGAGAAACGACGTGACAACCACGGTAAGCGACCGCCGCGACCCGCCCCAGGAGGTGACGCCCCCGCCCCAGCCCACCCCGCGACCCGATGCTCCCCCGCCCACCCCGGGACCCGACGCTCCCCCGCCCACCCCGCGACCCGACGCTCCCCCGCCCACCCCGCCGGCCGGCGCTCCCCCGGCCGAGGCGGCGGCCCCGGCCTCACGCTCCCGTGCTGGCCGTGGCCGTGGTCGCGGCCGGGGAGGCGCCGCGTCTGCCCGAGCCCAACCCCAGGCCCAGGAGCCCGAGCTTACCGAGCTCCAGAGGCTCTTCCTTCCTCGACTTGAGCACCTACTAGCTGCCGACGCCGAGTGGGCGGCTTGCGAGGAGGTGCTGACCGCGATGGTGGCCGAGGCGAGCCGGCGGAACGAAGCCTACCACGCTAAGCGCGCGGAGGAGACGGACCGCCGCCGCCGCCAGCCGCCGCCTGACCGGCGGCGCCTCCGCCGCGACCCGCCCCGACGGCCCGACCCGGCCGGCCGCCCGGCCGCTGCGCCGGCCCCACCCCCCGGACCCAACCCCGTCCCGGCTCCCCCGGCGGAGGGCGCCGCGCCGCCGCCGCCGCCGCCGCCGGCCGACCGACGCCGCCAGTACCGCCCACCGCAGTACGACCCGGCCGAGGCAAGCCGGCTGCAGCGCCTCTACCGCACCAACCGAGCCCGTGCTATGAGGGAGGTGCTGGCTGAGGACGGCCCGCGGTGCTCGCTGGACCCCGCCGCTATTCGCTCTCATTTCTCTCCGTCTCCCACCGCCGACCCTCCCGTGGACTGGGACGCCCGCCCGCCCTGTGTACCGGAGCTCGGGGAAGCCAATCAATGCGACGGGCTGACCCGGCCCTTCACTGAGGACGAGGTGTGGCAGCGCCTGCGCTCCGCCGCCAACACGGCGCCCGGCCCTGACGGGCTGCGCTATGTGGCGTGGCGTGCCCTCGACCCCGGCGCCCGCCTGCTGACTCTGGCATACAACGTGTGCAAGAGCCACCGGCGGGTGCCGGGCGAGTGGGGCAAGAGCAGCACGGTGCTCATCCACAAGGGGGGCGACGCCGACGACCCGTCGTGCTGGCGACCCATCGCCCTCATCAGCACGATCGCCAAAGTGTACGCCGGTCTGTGGGCCGACCGGCTCTCCCGTTGGGCGGAAGGGGAAGACCTCCTGTCCCCAGGACAGAAAGGCTTCCGGCACTATGACGGAGTATTGGAGCACAACTTCATACTCCAGAGTGCACTGACTGCCTCTCGGCGAGCGGCCGGCGGTGAGCTGCACGTTTGCTTTGTCGACCTGACAAACGCATTCGGAAGCCTGTCGCATAGTTACCTGTGGGACGTGCTGGCGCGCCTGGGCCTCGAGCCTGAGGTGCTGCTCGCCCTGCAGAGTATCTATGACGGCACCACTACCGTCTACGCCACGGCGCAGGGCGTGTCCGAGCCGGCACCAGTCGTGCGAGGCGTGCGTCAGGGCTGTCCGCTGAGCGGCGTCCTGTTCGCCCTTGCCATGGAGCCGCTTGTACGCGCCCTGAACGGGATTGACGGCGTCGAGGCGCTCGCCTTTGCCGACGACGTGGCGCTGCTCTGCCGAGACCACCCGGCCCTGGAGAGCGCGCTGACTGCGCTGGAGGATGTGTGCGCCTGGTGCGGCCTCCATCCTAACCCGCGCAAGTCCGGCCTGCTGTCGATCGGCCCGGCCCCGCCCCCCGCTCAGCTGTGCGGCCAGCCGCTGCCAGTGGTGGGGGAGGGCGGCTCGTACCGGTACCTGGGCCGGCCCGTCGGCCACTCCCGCCTCTCCTGCCCGCCGACCGAGGTGCTGGACGACGCGCGGCGTGCCGCTGAGCGGGTGACGGACAGCGCTCTCGCCCCGTGGCAGAAGCTGGACGCCCTCCGCTCCTGCGTCATGCCGCGGCTGACGCACTGCCTCCGGCTCGGCCTCCTTCCCAAGACGGCGCTGCGCAGTCTGGACGCTGCAATTCGGTGGCGGGTGAAGGGCATCCTGAACCTGCCCTCCCGTGCCAGCGCTGAGTACTTGTACTCTGGCGTGGCGCAGGGCTGTGTCGGCCTTACGGAGCTGGCCGTGGAGGCGGACATGCTGCTGGTGGCTTCCACCTGGCAGCTGCTCACCTCCCCGGACGAGGCTGTGAGGACGACTGCCGAGGACCAGCTGACAGAGTGCGTGCGCCGCCGCCTCTCCGCCCCTCCCACCGCAGCGCAGGTCGCCGGCTACCTGAACGGCGAGGCCATGCGTGACGGCGGTGACGTCGCGACCCGGTTCAGCCGGGCGCGTGTCGCCACCAAAGCGCTGGCCAAGCTGGTCGGGATACGCTGGCAGGCGGCCGACGGCCAGCTGTCTCTGACGCTGGACGGCGAGCCGCTGCCGCGCGGCAAGGCGGCCGCGCTGCTCCGGGACGCCGTCCGCCGCGCCGCCGCGGCCCGCCTGCACACCAAGCCCCATCAGGGCAAGGTGATGCGCTGTGTGGCCGACCAGCGCATCAGCAGCCACTACATGTATAGTGGTGATTACACCCGGTTCGCCGAGTGGCGCTTTGTCCACCGAGCGCGCCTGGGGCTGGTGCCTCTAAACGGGGCCCGCCACGGCGCTGCGCCGGGGGACCAGCGCTGCCGGCGCTGTGGACACGCCAGCGAGACCCTGCCCCACGTGCTGTGTCACTGCATGCAGCGGCACAGCGTGGCCTACCAGCGGCGCCACGACGCTCTCCTGGCTCGCCTGGCGAACGCGGTCCGGCGGGACGGAGTCGACGTCCGAGTAAACCGACAGGTGCCGGGCGTACAGTCCACACTGCGCCCCGACCTGGTGGTCACTCGTGACGGCGGCGCCACCGTCGTGCTCGCCGACGTCACGGTGGCCTTCGAGAACGGCCCCGAGGCCCTGCAAGCCGCCAGCGACGCCAAGGTGCGCAAGTATGCGCCCCTTGTCGCGGAGCTGCGAGCAGCGGGTAAGGAGGCCAGCGTCGTTGCCCTGGTGGTTGGCCCGCTGGGCACGTGGTGGCGGGGCAACGAGGCGGTGCTGCGCCGGCTCCGCGTCAGCCGCGCCTACGCCCGCCTGATGCGCCGCCTGATGGTGTGCGACACGCTGCGGTGGTCCCGTGATGTGTACATCGAGCACATCACGGGCCACCGCCAGTATCAGTAGGCGCCGCCCACTTCTGGCGGCCGGCGGCGCCCCGCCCCTGCTCACCGACCGGCCGGGCAGCCGACACCGCCCCTCCCTTCCCCCCTCCCCTCCCCGTCACCTGGGCGGGCACGGCACGGCCCTGCGTGGCCGTTGGGTCGCTGGGCCCTGCGAGGCCCGAATCAGTGTTTATGTGTGTATGTGACGCCATGCAAGACCTGTGCTGTGTTTTCTAAAGTACCTTCGCCTGTATATAAATGTTCCAAGTGCCAAAGTGTAACAATGTCTTTCGGCCTACGGGTTTTTTGTTTTGTATTATAGTTCGTTTTGTTTTGTTCTCTTTATTATTTTTTCTAATGTGTGTATATATCCAATGTGCCATATCTCGCTACGTTACGAAGGCTGGAGTCTCCAATCCCAACTGGAGACTCGCCTTATCTCGTGCTTGACCGTGCCCCACTACGGGCAACACTGTAATCATCTCTTTTCTGATGATGTGTCTTGAAACATGTGTTTTTTGAATAAAATCTGTTCTTATCAGCTTAATATCTGATACGTCCCCTACATGGGGACCAGAATATTAAACTGATTTTTGGACTTTGGCGGGGTTTTTGGAGCTTGCTCCAGCCCTGCCGCGGGTTGGCCTGGCATTGCACTACAGCCAGGATCGGCCCACTTTTGTTATCATGCGTTGTGATATGTGGTGAAAATAAAAGGATAAAGATACTTTTAAGATATATGACAATAAAAATTGACAAAACATGAAAATACGCCTCTTTTTGATCATGGTCATAGACAAACGCTCATACTAAATGGAATAAAAATGCGGGTATCGGCAAATTGTACCTGTGACCCCTCAATGTCCCTGAGGTCATCTCAGGTCATGAAGAAAAATGACCCAATCAATATCATTATGATTATAGACGTTTTTTTTTTCTCGAATTCCACTACTACGTGCCGCCCCCGACCCGAGCCACGATAACCGCTACAATAGGCGAATTAATTCACGCATTTATTTTGTTCCCAGACAATCGACATCTTTCAAGTACACGGTGCATCGGCGTCCTAAAATGTGACTGGAAAGGCCGCTCTATCTGGTGAAACTCAGTAAAGACGGTGCATCATCATCTAACTGAGGTACCTGTAAAGCTGACATCTTTATCACTATTCATTCGGTATCAGTGATGGACAGTGGGGGGCGTGTGGGAAGTTGTGGGTGACGACAGCTTTGCCTTACGTAAAGCATCATATGCTTTTAAAACTTTTCTCTTTTTATTAGTTTTGCTATAGCGTGAGGCGTGCAATCGTATATCGAAATGAAAAAAGTAACTGGAAAAATAGCAGTATCTATCGACATTCCTTACATCTGTGCTTTGGTAAGGTCCTGACAAATGCTTTATTTATTCATATTAGCCGTTTTCACGACGGCCATCTGGTACACATTTGATGCACAGGTGGTACAGATAAAGTGCAGAATTGGTCAAATCAGGTTCAGTGTGTCCTCTTAGCAGCTATCAGCTAGCACTTATATGCACTAATTTCTTATATGCCTGATTTGTCATATTTTCAGAGAGCATCATCGATTAAAACACTGTAATAAATTCATAAAATGAAGCTATTTGCTGTAAAAGAAAGTACGTGCAGATTTGATCACATCAGGTGCATTCGCCGGATAGACCGTCGTGAAAACGGCCATTAACTACTATCAAGATACATTTTTGTCGATACGTGCCTTATTCGTTACGTACATGATTAATCAGTACTTTTGCTGACGTACATGTGCAATACGTACTTTTGCGATGCATGCTTTTGTCTGCATGCAGCTAGGGGGGGGGGGGGTAGAGCTAGGGGGGGGGGGGGGGTAGAGCGCTGCCATACGTCGTGGTGTTCGACTGTGCTGCCATCTGATGTCGCACCACTGATAACTGTCGGCGCGGCGCCGCCGTCTCCATTTGCGTGTGTACAAACGCACGGTCGAGAGCCACTAATTCGAAATTATTTCGAGTTTGGCGATCTTTTGTGCTTACAGATACTTACCATGGTGAGGATAAACTGAAACTGCGTATACTTTGAATGTAACATAATGGACCACTCTTATCACTCGCCGTGGCCACTAGCGCTCACGCTATAGCTCTGCATCGTTACTAGTACTAATAGTTATCCCTTAACTGCATAAGTATCTAAAAGTGTTGTGCTTAAGTCACCGTTCCGTGCTTCTATCCTCAGGATACTGAAATCCTTCTCCTCCACGCCGCAATCCCCTTCCGGGCTGGACAGGCAACTTCATCTCATGCGGGCTGCTCCCTTGGAGTGGCACCGCTGCTCCCGAGGGAGCGCACCCCGTAGCCGGGTGCAGTGAGTGCCTTGGGGCTGGTTGGCCTGTCCTCTGGACGGGCTCAACCCCGGCGACTCACTAGGGTGCCTGCCCAGACCACTGTCTCCCCCTAATTCCTATCATCCTTCCGGCTCTGCAATGGTCTTGTCGACCGAAAGGGCCTAACCCAACAAAACAAACAAAACAAAGTGCTTAAGTATCGCTTCTCGGCCTTTTGGCTAAGATCAAAGTGTAGTATCTGTTCTTATCAGCTTAATATCTGATACGTCCCCTACATGGGGACCAGAATATTAAACTGATTTTTGGACTTTGGCGGGGTTTTTGGAGCTTGCTCCAGCCCTGCCGCGGGTTGGCCTGGCATTGCACTACAGCCAGGATCGGCCCACTTTTGTTATCATGCGTTGTGATATGTGGTGAAAATAAAAGGATAAAGATACTTTTAAGATATATGACAATAAAAATTGACAAAACATGAAAATACGCCTCTTTTTGATCATGGTCATAGACAAACGCTCATACTAAATGGAATAAAAATGCGGGTATCGGCAAATTGTACCTGTGACCCCTCAATGTCCCTGAGGTCATCTCAGGTCATGAAGAAAAATGACCCAATCAATATCATTATGATTATAGACGTTTTTTTTTCTCGAATTCCACTACTACGTGCCGCCCCCGACCCGAGCCACGATAACCGCTACAATAGGCGAATTAATTCACGCATTTATTTTGTTCCCAGACAATCGACATCTTTCAAGTACACGGTGCATCGGCGTCCTAAAATGTGACTGGAAAGGCCGCTCTATCTGGTGAAACTCAGTAAAGACGGTGCATCATCATCTAACTGAGGTACCTGTAAAGCTGACATCTTTATCACTATTCATTCGGTATCAGTGATGGACAGTGGGGGGCGTGTGGGAAGTTGTGGGTGACGACAGCTTTGCCTTACGTAAAGCATCATATGCTTTTAAAACTTTTCTCTTTTTATTAGTTTTGCTATAGCGTGAGGCGTGCAATCGTATATCGAAATGAAAAAAGTAACTGGAAAAATAGCAGTATCTATCGACATTCCTTACATCTGTGCTTTGGTAAGGTCCTGACAAATGCTTTATTTATTCATATTAGCCGTTTTCACGACGGCCATCTGGTACACATTTGATGCACAGGTGGTACAGATAAAGTGCAGAATTGGTCAAATCAGGTTCAGTGTGTCCTCTTAGCAGCTATCAGCTAGCACTTATATGCACTAATTTCTTATATGCCTGATTTGTCATATTTTCAGAGAGCATCATCGATTAAAACACTAATAAATTCATAAAATGAAGCTATTTGCTGTAAAAGAAAGTACGTGCAGATTTGATCACATCAGGTGCATTCGCCGGATAGACCGTCGTGAAAACGGCCATTAACTACTATCAAGATACATTTTTGTCGATACGTGCCTTATTCGTTACGTACATGATTAATCAGTACTTTTGCTGACGTACATGTGCAATACGTACTTTTGCGATGCATGCTTTTGTCTGCATGCAGCTAGGGGGGGGGGTAGAGCTAGGGGGGGGGGGGGGGGGGGGGGGTAGAGCGCTGCCATACGTCGTGGTGTTCGACTGTGCTGCCATCTGATGTCGCACCACTGATAACTGTCGGCGCGGCGCCGCCGTCTCCATTTGCGTGTGTACAAACGCACGGTCGAGAGCCACTAATTCGAAATTATTTCGAGTTTGGCGATCTTTTGTGCTTACAGATACTTACCATGGTGAGGATAAACTGAAACTGCGTATACTTTGAATGTAACATAATGGACCACTCTTATCACTCGCCGTGGCCACTAGCGCTCACGCTATAGCTCTGCATCGTTACTAGTACTAATAGTTATCCCTTAACTGCATAAGTATCTAAAAGTGTTGTGCTTAAGTATCGCTTCTCGGCCTTTTGGCTAAGATCAAAGTGTAGTATCTGTGGGGCATTCCCCCGGTATTTGCACATGATCGCGGCTCATTGGTCGGGATAGACATGCTTTTGGTTGGCTACCTTTTTTTTACAAAGCACGCCGCTAAAACATGCTCTATACGCTAAAAAATCTGTTCTTATCAGCTTAATATCTGATACGTCCCCTACATGGGGACCAGAATATTAAACTGATTTTTGGACTTTGGCGGGGTTTTTGGAGCTTGCTCCAGCCCTGCCGCGGGTTGGCCTGGCATTGCACTACAGCCAGGATCGGCCCACTTTTGTTATCATGCGTTGTGATATGTGGTGAAAATAAAAGGATAAAGATACTTTTAAGATATATGACAATAAAAATTGACAAAACATGAAAATACGCCTCTTTTTGATCATGGTCATAGACAAACGCTCATACTAAATGGAATAAAAATGCGGGTATCGGCAAATTGTACCTGTGACCCCTCAATGTCCCTGAGGTCATCTCAGGTCATGAAGAAAAATGACCCAATCAATATCATTATGATTATAGACGTTTTTTTTTCTCGAATTCCACTACTACGTGCCGCCCCCGACCCGAGCCACGATAACCGCTACAATAGGCGAATTAATTCACGCATTTATTTTGTTCCCAGACAATCGACATCTTTCAAGTACACGGTGCATCGGCGTCCTAAAATGTGACTGGAAAGGCCGCTCTATCTGGTGAAACTCAGTAAAGACGGTGCATCATCATCTAACTGAGGTACCTGTAAAGCTGACATCTTTATCACTATTCATTCGGTATCAGTGATGGACAGTGGGGGGCGTGTGGGAAGTTGTGGGTGACGACAGCTTTGCCTTACGTAAAGCATCATATGCTTTTAAAACTTTTCTCTTTTTATTAGTTTTGCTATAGCGTGAGGCGTGCAATCGTATATCGAAATGAAAAAAGTAACTGGAAAAATAGCAGTATCTATCGACATTCCTTACATCTGTGCTTTGGTAAGGTCCTGACAAATGCTTTATTTATTCATATTAGCCGTTTTCACGACGGCCATCTGGTACACATTTGATGCACAGGTGGTACAGATAAAGTGCAGAATTGGTCAAATCAGGTTCAGTGTGTCCTCTTAGCAGCTATCAGCTAGCACTTATATGCACTAATTTCTTATATGCCTGATTTGTCATATTTTCAGAGAGCATCATCGATTAAAACACTGTAATAAATTCATAAAATGAAGCTATTTGCTGTAAAAGAAAGTACGTGCAGATTTGATCACATCAGGTGCATTCGCCGGATAGACCGTCGTGAAAACGGCCATTAACTACTATCAAGATACATTTTTGTCGATACGTGCCTTATTCGTTACGTACATGATTAATCAGTACTTTTGCTGACGTACATGTGCAATACGTACTTTTGCGATGCATGCTTTTGTCTGCATGCAGCTAGGGGGGGGGGTAGAGCTAGGGGGGGGGGGGGTAGAGCGCTGCCATACGTCGTGGTGTTCGACTGTGCTGCCATCTGATGTCGCACCACTGATAACTGTCGGCGCGGCGCCGCCGTCTCCATTTGCGTGTGTACAAACGCACGGTCGAGAGCCACTAATTCGAAATTATTTCGAGTTTGGCGATCTTTTGTGCTTACAGATACTTACCATGGTGAGGATAAACTGAAACTGCGTATACTTTGAATGTAACATAATGGACCACTCTTATCACTCGCCGTGGCCACTAGCGCTCACGCTATAGCTCTGCATCGTTACTAGTACTAATAGTTATCCCTTAACTGCATAAGTATCTAAAAGTGTTGTGCTTAAGTATCGCTTCTCGGCCTTTTGGCTAAGATCAAAGTGTAGTATCTGTTCTTATCAGCTTAATATCTGATACGTCCCCTACATGGGGACCAGAATATTAAACTGATTTTTGGACTTTGGCGGGGTTTTTGGAGCTTGCTCCAGCCCTGCCGCGGGTTGGCCTGGCATTGCACTACAGCCAGGATCGGCCCACTTTTGTTATCATGCGTTGTGATATGTGGTGAAAATAAAAGGATAAAGATACTTTTAAGATATATGACAATAAAAATTGACAAAACATGAAAATACGCCTCTTTTTGATCATGGTCATAGACAAACGCTCATACTAAATGGAATAAAAATGCGGGTATCGGCAAATTGTACCTGTGACCCCTCAATGTCCCTGAGGTCATCTCAGGTCATGAAGAAAAATGACCCAATCAATATCATTATGATTATAGACGTTTTTTTTTCTCGAATTCCACTACTACGTGCCGCCCCCGACCCGAGCCACGATAACCGCTACAATAGGCGAATTAATTCACGCATTTATTTTGTTCCCAGACAATCGACATCTTTCAAGTACACGGTGCATCGGCGTCCTAAAATGTGACTGGAAAGGCCGCTCTATCTGGTGAAACTCAGTAAAGACGGTGCATCATCATCTAACTGAGGTACCTGTAAAGCTGACATCTTTATCACTATTCATTCGGTATCAGTGATGGACAGTGGGGGGCGTGTGGGAAGTTGTGGGTGACGACAGCTTTGCCTTACGTAAAGCATCATATGCTTTTAAAACTTTTCTCTTTTTATTAGTTTTGCTATAGCGTGAGGCGTGCAATCGTATATCGAAATGAAAAAAGTAACTGGAAAAATAGCAGTATCTATCGACATTCCTTACATCTGTGCTTTGGTAAGGTCCTGACAAATGCTTTATTTATTCATATTAGCCGTTTTCACGACGGCCATCTGGTACACATTTGATGCACAGGTGGTACAGATAAAGTGCAGAATTGGTCAAATCAGGTTCAGTGTGTCCTCTTAGCAGCTATCAGCTAGCACTTATATGCACTAATTTCTTATATGCCTGATTTGTCATATTTTCAGAGAGCATCATCGATTAAAACACTGTAATAAATTCATAAAATGAAGCTATTTGCTGTAAAAGAAAGTACGTGCAGATTTGATCACATCAGGTGCATTCGCCGGATAGACCGTCGTGAAAACGGCCATTAACTACTATCAAGATACATTTTTGTCGATACGTGCCTTATTCGTTACGTACATGATTAATCAGTACTTTTGCTGACGTACATGTGCAATACGTACTTTTGCGATGCATGCTTTTGTCTGCATGCAGCTAGGGGGGGGGTAGAGCTAGGGGGGGGGGGGGTAGAGCGCTGCCATACGTCGTGGTGTTCGACTGTGCTGCCATCTGATGTCGCACCACTGATAACTGTCGGCGCGGCGCCGC
The DNA here is from genome assembly GCF_019059575.1 of Amphibalanus amphitrite. Lineage (NCBI taxonomy): Eukaryota > Metazoa > Arthropoda > Thecostraca > Balanomorpha > Balanidae > Amphibalanus > Amphibalanus amphitrite. The sequence continues at coordinate 1,589 of NW_024884100.1, read as the reverse complement.
CGTCTCCATTTGCGTGTGTACAAACGCACGGTCGAGAGCCACTAATTCGAAATTATTTCGAGTTTGGCGATCTTTTGTGCTTACAGATACTTACCATGGTGAGGATAAACTGAAACTGCGTATACTTTGAATGTAACATAATGGACCACTCTTATCACTCGCCGTGGCCACTAGCGCTCACGCTATAGCTCTGCATCGTTACTAGTACTAATAGTTATCCCTTAACTGCATAAGTATCTAAAAGTGTTGTGCTTAAGTATCGCTTCTCGGCCTTTTGGCTAAGATCAAAGTGTAAATCTGTTCTTATCAGCTTAATATCTGATACGTCCCCTACATGGGGACCAGAATATTAAACTGATTTTTGGACTTTGGCGGGGTTTTTGGAGCTTGCTCCAGCCCTGCCGCGGGTTGGCCTGGCATTGCACTACAGCCAGGATCGGCCCACTTTTGTTATCATGCGTTGTGATATGTGGTGAAAATAAAAGGATAAAGATACTTTTAAGATATATGACAATAAAAATTGACAAAACATGAAAATACGCCTCTTTTTGATCATGGTCATAGACAAACGCTCATACTAAATGGAATAAAAATGCGGGTATCGGCAAATTGTACCTGTGACCCCTCAATGTCCCTGAGGTCATCTCAGGTCATGAAGAAAAATGACCCAATCAATATCATTATGATTATAGACGTTTTTTTTTCTCGAATTCCACTACTACGTGCCGCCCCCGACCCGAGCCACGATAACCGCTACAATAGGCGAATTAATTCACGCATTTATTTTGTTCCCAGACAATCGACATCTTTCAAGTACACGGTGCATCGGCGTCCTAAAATGTGACTGGAAAGGCCGCTCTATCTGGTGAAACTCAGTAAAGACGGTGCATCATCATCTAACTGAGGTACCTGTAAAGCTGACATCTTTATCACTATTCATTCGGTATCAGTGATGGACAGTGGGGGGCGTGTGGGAAGTTGTGGGTGACGACAGCTTTGCCTTACGTAAAGCATCATATGCTTTTAAAACTTTTCTCTTTTTATTAGTTTTGCTATAGCGTGAGGCGTGCAATCGTATATCGAAATGAAAAAAGTAACTGGAAAAATAGCAGTATCTATCGACATTCCTTACATCTGTGCTTTGGTAAGGTCCTGACAAATGCTTTATTTTATTCATATTAGCCGTTTTCACGACGGCCATCTGGTACACATTTGATGCACAGGTGGTACAGATAAAGTGCAGAATTGGTCAAATCAGGTTCAGTGTCCTCTTAGCAGCTATCAGCTAGCACTTATATGCACTAATTTCTTATATGCCTGATTTGTCATATTTTCAGAGAGCATCATCGATTAAAACACTAATAAATTCATAAAAATGAAGCTATTGCTGTAAAAGAAAGTACGTGCAGATTTGATCACAGGTGCATTCGCCGGATAGACCGTCGTGAAAACGGCCATTTACTATCAAGATACATTTTGTCGATACGTGCCTTATTCGTTACGTACATGATTAATCTACTTTTGCTGACGTACATGTGCAATACGTACTTTTGCGATGCATGCTTTTGTCTGCATGCAGCTAGGGGGGG
>NW_024884099.1:0-22648 GCF_019059575.1 Amphibalanus amphitrite | reverse complement strand
TCAGACAGGTCAGTTGGCTGCGGGTGAACTGTGGCGTGGCCCAGTTCCCCGCTCCGAGCTCACTCAGACAGGTCAGTTGGTACTGTGGGCGAGCTGTGGCGTGGCCCAGTTCCTGGACAAGTACCCCGCTCCGAGCTCACTCAGACAGGTCAGTTGGCTGCGGGTGGACTGGCGCGTGGCCCATGGTTCCTGAACAAGTACCCCGCTCCCAGCTCACTGAGACATGGGTCAGTTGGTGCTGTGGGGCGAACTGTGGCGTGCTAGGACTGATGTTAGAAGGGCCAGGCGATGAGGGAATGTGGGAGGGCTCGCACACCCATTGACCTCGATGAAGGACGGTGCATAACCGGATCACGGCGGTATATTCAGGCAGATGATCCGATTGTGGGCTAAGCTGGCACGATTATATCTGTGGTACGCTAAGCATATTAGACATAATAGGTGTTTCGTGCATCATAAACAGGTATGCCGTCGGTATGTTACGTGGCCCCGTTTTATGGCCAGGTATGCCTTGCACATTTAAGTCCACAATAGACGATATCAGATAAAACAGGCTTTGAAGTCCTTGCATTCTGCAAAGTGCAATGACAAAGGATGAACGAACCAAGGCCATAAGAACGAACGACCTTGTGCCATTTATTGTTTGGGTTATCGGAATGGTAAATAGCCGTTACCATAGAATAGTTCTAAGGCCCTTAGTCGTTCCGTAAATTCCGCCAATAAAAGAACATGGTTATCGAAAAGGATCATTCTGGATATTTGGATTCCACTAAATTCTTATCCATTGTTTCCTGTCATGATTTGGTGCAACAGTAGGACGTCTACTTTTCCACATACCTATTGCATAATCCGGGAAAAGCGAGCCGTACGATTGTTAGCTTGTCACGGTCTGTTGCTGGCCACGTGTCCGGCCTGGATAAAGACGGTGGCACACGACACGAGGATGACAGGGATGTCAGGTCACGGATCGCGACAAAAACACGAATTCCGCTACCGTGTCACCGGCACCGGCGGCCGACAGGGAGTCAGGGACCGAATGACAATCGGCAAACGGCCGAGCCGACCGGTCCCGGCCTAGGGATTCGACGGTAGCGGATGATATGGGATGAGATAGGGGCTCAGGCTGTAATCTGGAGATCAAAGGAAGGATTGAATTGGCATTGGCAGTGTTCATAGCCTTTCACTTCCCCATCGGCTATCGTTTAATGTATCATCTTATCTAGCTTGTCTAGTTGAATGCATTATCCGGTGCGTTCTGGAGTGTGTTATTGGATCGTTGCCGCAGTGCCTGTATATCTTCGCAATTCGCATTCATGCCCGTGGACCGCCGAATGCCCGAACATGGAGCCAAAGCCTACCCCGCGGCGCTGTGACGATCCCCGTGTTTCCCTTCAGACGGCGACCGGCGCCTCCCCAGCCGGACCCACCCAGCAGGTGGAGGAGATCACCGTCTGGGTCATTCGGACCATCCGAGTCATACGAAACATCAAACTGCCCGACAAAGACAGCTTCGAGGTGAGGCTGCCACCGCGGGATGGGCTTGCGTGTGATCGACGAGTTATAGCTACCGAATGATGTACAAGTAGGTAAATGAATTGCCGCTGTTGGATTATTGGATTATTAATTAGTAATTAATAATCCGTTGGAATATTAACTAATGGATTGTCCTTACTCCTTACTTTAACATGGATAAGATAATAGTATCTTACGATGAGTACCTACTATCTCAATCATGAGTTTAATAAGGATTCAATGGTTAACCCGGCGGCCGCCTGGGCCTCCGCGCCACCCGCCGGCCGCTGGGGGGGGGGGGGGGCATATAGTTGCCCACCCTTTACTTCTGCAACGATATCGTCGCAACGCGAAGAGATAGAGAAGCGAAACTTTGCACACATCTTCCTGAATACCTAGCCGAGGTTGTGTCCAAATTTGGTGTCGATCCCATTTGAAATGACGTCACAGTGACGTCATAAGTGAAATTATAGATTTGCGACTCTCATATTCCTCACGGTACATCAGATATATGGGACCGAATATAAAGGGTCGATTATTGGTCAGAAACTAGATGGAAGTGTAGTTAGCTGTTTTAGGATGACAGCAGGTGCTGTCTAGTTCATTTACAGTTGAGTTTCATGCTCAGCGTCATCAGAAACGGTCCATATCGGAGAACGACCAAACTTTATGACGTCACTGTGACGTCATCTTAGGTGCTACAACCACCAAACTTTCCTCAAACATTGCCTAGGTATTCATTTGAAGCTATGCCAAGTTTCACGTTCGTAGCTCATCAGGTTTAGGAGATATTTCACAAAACGTAAAGGGAGGGGGCAACTTTATGCCCCCCCCCCAGCGGCTCGTGGGTTAATGCTTCCTAGAACGACGGTTTCTTACGCTGAAATATATACTTAAGCGTTTTATAACGAGCTGGCTCAGTATTTTACAGTGGACTGTTGATTCGCTATCCCCACTGTTCGAGCAGTGGGCTCGCCCGGTGACGCCCGTCCCCGTACCGTCCCACAGAAGTTCCAGTCGACGCGCACGGAGGCGACCGATCGCCGGCGTCGGTTCGACGAGCTACGACCCGAGGCGGGAGACGTACCGGCAGAGACGTGGGAGAGAGCCGAGGAGGACTGGAGCACACTGGATACACTGGTGAGAATGCAGGAGAGAGGGAAGAGGACTGGAGCACACTGGACACACAGGTGGGGACGGGAGGAGAGAGAGAGGGAGGACTGGAGGACACTAGGCACACTGGTGAGGGACGGGAGGGAGAGTGTAGGGGGACTGGAGCTCACGGGACACACTAGTGAGGACGGGAGGGATGGGAGGAAGGCTAGAGTAGCCTGGACACTAGTAGGTAACGGAATGGAGAGGGGACATGAGGAAAATAATCAATTGGAACAAATATCAAAATTTTAAAGTTACCATAATGGGATCTGGGGAAGTGTTCGGCGCTCGCGTTTGTAGACATTGACCTGTCAGTGTTTTCAGTTCGTCATGGATATCGGATAGGCTTGCCATCCTTTTTTTTTACTTTCTGCTTATTCATGTGACTCTCACCTCTCAAACAAACTCCGCGCACCGGTAGCGGTAGAGCGTTTATGACGTTGTGTCAGTGAAGCCTGATGCTGTTCAGTGTTCATCAAGTGTGACTCCGTTTTGTCGAGTATGACGCAGCTGTGTGACGCTGTGTGATGCCATGACGCTGTGTGACACTGTGACGCTGTGCGACACTGTTTGGCGCTGTGTCCCGGTGTGTGTCACAGCTGTGCGGCGCTGTAGTGACGTGTCGCTATGCTGACGCGACTCTCCTCTCCTTCAGCTGCTGGAGTGGCAGACATACCTGGACTCTCGCCTACCCCCGCCCCTGCTCGGCGTGGCCGAGTGGGTACAGAAGGCCGAGACGACACTGGCAGAGGCCGAGGATCCGGCGGTGACGGCCCCGGCGCGACGCCTCTCACAGACCGTCACCGTCATCCTGGAGGAGCACACGGTACTGGTGGAGTGCCCGCGGCCGCCGCGCGCCGCCGCCGCCGCCGCCGCCGCCACCACCGCGCCGCCCCCGCTGCTCGTGCAGAACTAACGCCCCCGTCCCCCGCCGAACACCGACACACGCCGAATCTCAGCACCGCGCACAGCCGACACACTATAGCCGAGGGTCTAGACAGGTAGATCTGCTTATCATGGTGATAGCGGCAATTTTCTATTCCATGTTTATTTGCTTTATATCTTACGCATTTTAATGCACGTTGCTTCTTATGAATTATTTTTGGATGCCTTTTTTCTTTCATGAGATTTGAGTGGGAGATAGGCTTGTTGGAAGCCGTCGAAGGGTGATCAGATGTCAAAGGTTGTGCGTTCAAGGCTGACCAGGATCGGAGTTTTGCCGTTCCTTGCTTCTGTCTTATCCTAAGGTGTGAGTTACTAGAAGATCTACGGAAGCTGCATGCATCGTCAAATAATATAACGTCCTTTGAATCTGATGACAATAAACAGTGAAAAGCACGCGTTTTTCTGTTTTGTTTTGATCGGTTTGCATGCTTTGTCAGATTTTGCGTAGCGGCTCGGAGGATGTAGCATGCAATGCACATGCATGGATCGCACAGAGCTAGAATTAGAATTTGAAGTATTATGATCACACTGCACAGTGCACCTTAAACTGAGGTGAACTGAGGCCTAAATCCGTGCTATAGGTATGTGGCAAAAAGACTGATAGTCGATTTTTAGGCTTGGTTTATGATGCTATTACAAAGCAAAGCTCATGTGCATGCCTGCGCATAGTAACTAGATAGAAACTAAGTCCGCACAGTGGACGCACAGTGGACGGCGGTCTTGCCTTTTGCGTAACAGTAGCAATGGTAAGACGGACTCCCTCGCCAAAAATTACTGATTGATTTACAATTAAATTCAAGGTGAGATTGTGACGGTTATAACTTAATATGTCCGACATAATTGGTTAGCCCCAAAAAGAAAATCACTTAGCTGGGGAAGCACAAAAGCATGAAACGATCCCATAAAAGGAGGGCTGAAATGCGTCTAATCTCAGCTGGAGCAGCATGCTAATTCTCATGCCGTGCTTGCTCGCTAACAATAGATAACTAACAATAAATAAGCAGAATGATCATAATGACCGATTAATTTGTTACAAATAAAATCGAGCACGCCAGCAAGTTTACTCAACATCGGCGCATAGGTACCCACTTCCTTCAAACACATTAGGAGAGCATTTTAAGCTTATGAAATACTATTATGCGGCAAGCACACGGTATCCATGGACGCCCCACCGACACCAAAAGGCAATGCTTTGCGTTTCGATTAAGGATTAGCTGTACTATCTGAGACATACATACAATTTACTTTTACTCGGCGGATATTTCCTACATCCGTTTGGCTACTACCTAGATGGTTACGTGAAACTTGCTCCTCACTTCACCAGTCATCCAATTTTATTTACAACTGAACATTGCCAACGAAGATGTCATCACACTGGCTAGCTTGTCATCACGGTCGGCCATTTTCCACTCACAGACTCTGGGAGCTGCATATCGCCGTAAGTGAGACAGGGGAAGGCGAGCGGTCGGCCTATAGGGTCCCGGGCGGTGGTGGCATTACTGTGTGCTTATCTCCGCCTGTTCTAACACCCGTGCTGCTTCTGCGACTAACACTAAAAGACTGTGCCATGCCATGTCAATTTCAGTGTTGTCTTCTGTGCACCTGTAGCTAGGCTTCATGAACTTTGCGAATGCCGTGTAGCTAGATTCCTCCCTATCCGCACAGCCGTTCTTGCTTGTCCTTTTAGCTGAGATCGCTGAGATATCCTTCTCTGCACTTCCATCCAGCCTGTCCTCTGCTGTGCATACTCGCCGTGTCTTCTCTCCCGCCTCTATCCCCCGCTCTGATCGCGGTTGATCTGACCTGCTGACCCCGTCTGACCCCGTGTGACCCGTCTGACCCACGGCAGACGTTCTTCTCGGCCCTGCCGGCGGTCGAGCGGCGCCTGCGCTCGGCACGTGCCGCTCCCGTGGCCTCTCGCGTGCCGCCGCGGCAGCTACAGCTGCTGGATAGAAGGCTGCAGACGGCCCGGACTGGAGCCGTCCAGCGCGCCGCCCGGCTCAACTATGTGGTGCACAGGGTGAGGACCGGGGGACGGAGAGGGCATCGGAGAGGGGTGGGGTGGGAGTTGGGACAGTTAGGTTTATGAGACCAGTAGGAAATACACTACATGAGTCCCTCTGGCCTGGAGCCGAAGTCAGGAATAGAGCCACAAGCCCTCGTGTCTTGCAAAACGGACATCATTTGCAGTACGGAAGCAGCTCAAGGGAAAATTCACTGTGAATGTAGACTTTCGTCAGGTGAACATTGTCTAACCTCAAGTCTGGTTTATTTTTAGTGTTACGCTGGTGAAATTAGTATTGTTGCTCCATTCATCGCTACTCTATGTCATTGCTCGCGGTGATTGGCAGCTAGCTAAGCTTCCCTCACGTGATCTGGCACATAATCTGGCAACACCTACCACCACCGTGTCGTTCGGCCGTCAGCACTGGCAGAGTGACATAGTCGGTCCTGTCCGCCAATTGGCCGCTGTTTTCATATCGCTGCACAAACACTGGCAGTTCACTGTGCGTTGAAGGTGCAGCGATCTGCCGCGGACCGAGTTCCATTGAAAATAACCTGCATCTCAACTCGGCGCAGACTCGCCCTACGATCATGTTTCGAATAACATCCCACATCTGAAATCTGCCAGCATGATGCCACGTCAGCACTGAGCTCATCAAAGTATCGTGTTTTTTTACACAAACTTCAAACAAGTTCACTGATGAGTCGCTCTCGGTCTCTCGCCCAGTGACCACCCACACTCGGCGGTCGCTAAAGGTCTCACAAATAAACACAGGGTGCGCGGGTGACACGTCGGAGCGCGGCCCGGGTCCGGTGGCTCCCCGTTCACTGGGGTGGGCTGGGGACCGACGGGCTGGTGCAGCCTCCAGTGGTCCTCGGGGAGGCCTTGCAGGGGAGGTCGGGGCCCGTCAGTGACCAGACGGGACTGGGGAGGCGGTCAGGGAGTGGCGTAACTGGTGAACTGTGCTCTGTGACAGTGACTGTTCTGCTTCTCTGATAGCAATTGTGATTCAGTGTCGGTGTGTTCCCATTGCTGTGGAGTTTGATGGTCTCTTGTCTGCCTCGAGGTGGTATCATTATAAGTTTATCCCGTCCGTTCTCATTACTCGCTGATGTAAATGTCGAAGTTTGGCATCAAAGTTTGACAGTAATCTCCATTACCTTCGTATTCTGTAACCTTTTCTCGACTCCCCAACCGCCAACATTTCGAGCTTGCTCAATCTTCTCACGTCCACATATTTGTATGACGTACCCCGAGTGACCCGCCCTGTGTGACCTGCCCTGTGACCTACCCTGTGACCCGCCCTGTGAGTCTGTATGACCTGCCCTCTGACCCCTATTCCGTACCGGGTCACCACTCACCTCACTGTCGTCGAGGAGACGGTCCTGTGACCTGTGATCTGCCCCTCTGACCCGCCCTGTGGCCTGTTTGTATGACCTCTCTTCCAGTACCGGGTCATCACCCACCTCACTATCGTCGAGGAGACGGTCCGCGTGTGGGCGGTACGGCTGGCGCGGCGCGTCCCCGACCCCCAGCAGGCGGCGGAGGCAGCTGAGCTGGTGGCCGACGGCGGGCTACTGAGGGACTTTGACCGGCCGCTGCTGGACATGAGACGGGCTACTGAGACACTGGTCACCGACGGTGGCATTTGTGAGTGAGAGAGAGAGGGAGAGAGAGAGAGAGAGAGAGAGAGAGAGAGAGAGAGAGAGAGAGAGAGAGAGAGAGAGAGAGAGAGAGAGAGAGAGACAGAGAGAGACAGAGAGAGAGAGAGAGAGAGAGAGAGAGAGAGAGAGAGAGAGAGAGAGAGAGAGAGAGAGAGAGAGAGAGAGAGAGAGACAGAGAGAGAGAGAGAGAGAGGAGAGAGAGAGAGAGAGAGAGAGAGAGAGAGAGAGAGAGAGAGAGAGAGAGAGAGAGAGAGAGGAGGTAGAGGGGAGAGAGGAGATGATGTAGAGGAGGGCAAGAGCCGGGAGGTGACATGCGTCGTGAGGGACTGGGCGCGGTCGGTCGATTGTCAAATTGACTCAAATCTCAGTCACAGGTTTGAGGATGATCTGATAAGTGTTCCTTGGAGAGATTTAGTTTGCCGAACCGACCGACTGATGTCTGTGGAATGGTCGTACTTGCAGAAGTACATAAACATAAGTATACCATCCAGTGCGGATGGTGGTATCAGTCAGTTTCAGAGAGTGGTGGGCTAGGATGTCCTATTACTGTCATTGCTGTAATATGAACTGGAACACTAGACCTCAGTGATGTCATTGCGAGCGGAACAGGTATGCGCGACGCAGATTCAGTTGCAGTGATAAAGCTTCCGTTGCACGTCAGACAATAGACCCATTAATCTGATACGTCCAGGGCCAGCTTTATCTATGCAGACTGCATTATGCTTGTTATGGACCGGTGCCAAAGTTTGCAGACCTCATTCAGTACATCAACATTGACCTTGATGTATTCAGATTCATCAATCCAAGCACCAAACTCTTCGTAATTCTCGAACTTTTAGCACCCCTTTAAGATAATGTTGTTCAGTTGAACAAGGACATGAAGTATGAATTGCGCCATGCATGAATGCAATTTATCCCAAGGAAAGTTACTACGTGGTAGTTGGAATGAAGGTAGACAGGGTGAAGGTACTGTGTACTGTAGCTACTTACAGTAATCTTCGTTCTGTGACGCTGATCCCACATTTCCAGCCACGGAGGAGAAGGCGGCAGCCACCCAGTTCGTTGACAAGGTCACGGCCAAGTGGCAGCCGCTGTCGGCAGAGGTCCAGTCGCTGACATACATACTGGAGGAGGTGAGCAGACGCGCAGCGCATCAGCGGGGCGTGGGTAATGATAGTTTGATGTCGCTTTGACAGGTGCCGTGCTTTATTAGCGCTTTACTCATAAGTCATATCCATATGTGAAGTTAATTTTGTCGTGCTTGAAGCAATGTGTGTGGTCTCAGCAAAAAGAAAAAACAGTATGTCAATCGACATAGCCTGCTCTGAGAACCATATTTTCATCGACGTAAGGACCTTGGCGGGTTATCCAACTAAGTCGCACCCATTTTGTCGCCGCCAGATGTTGGTGGACGTGAAGAAAATGACGCCGGCGATGACCAACCCAGAGGCAGAGGAGCAGCAGGTAGGTGTGGGAGTCGCACTGAACTGGTGTAAATGGCGTGGGGGTGGTGGAATGGAGTAGAACGGGCGGAGAGTGGGGCCGGTACGGATGTCTGGCCATTATCCGGAATGAATTCCGCATTCCTGCTGCTAGAGCTGACATGCAGAGCTGTTACCCGCTCCTATCCAGGGGTTCCTCAGAGTCGCACACCATTGCGACTCTGTCCGTTGCAGACGTTATTGATGTGTTTGCAGCCGAGGGCCCGAGGGTCGTCCCCAGTACACAGGCACTCACAGAGACTGCGCGCAAAAACAGTCTCCATTCATTACTGAGAGCGGAGAGGGTCCTGTCACGAGACAGGGGGTGGGGGTGGGGGGGGGGGGGGGCACCACAACACCTGGCACTGTGCAGGGATGCGCGGAGACGGCTCATTTGTTAGGTAGTGCAAACTGCTGGCAGTCGGCACCGTGAGGCGACCACGCTGCCATCTTCTGGGTAAATGGTGAACCATCCATCCAGGCCTGAAGCCAGAGGACCGAATTTGTTCTCAGACCGCCAGGCCCAGAGTCCAGAGATGTTGTGAAATGCCGAAAACGCTGATAGCACTAGCTAGACATCTCGTACAACCAGCTTACGAATAATTGTATACAGGGTGTCCGGAAAGTCCTGGCGCTTCTTTTGGACGCCGTGTAACGCGCGCTGTGATTATTGGACATTCAGCCAATCATCACAGACATGACCCCTCGTTGATTGCTCAGCCAGAGGTCGTGTAAATATGACCTTGAAATCGTTTTCAGTGATGGGTAGATGGGCGAAGATGCGCCTTGTCGCTGAATGCCTGCGCGCGGCGGCCGGGTGCGACTTGAACGAGGCTCGAGTTGCAGCGCGATGCGGCGTTTTTCGATGAATGGTTTAGCAGGTAAAGGTTTATTTCGACTCGGGAATTCCTTAGAAAATATTCTCAGACCGTTTCGAACGCGATATGGGAACGGAGCAGCATTTCAGCGCGGCAATCGAAGAAAGTGCGGGGGTCTGATGGACAAAAATGTCCCATCATCTTCGTCAATGTCGAATAAATGAATAACAGGCTGGCCCACGAGGGGTTCCTGGACAGCCACATCAACCCGAGGGTCAAGACGACATGCCCTAAGGGTCACTTCGCATTTCAACAGCACAGAGCACCCTCCAACAACGCCGCTGCCATTCAAGCTAAACTGACAGAGGAGCTTGCCGGGCCAGATCACCGTGGCGAAATGAGATCAGGCCGCCTTATTCTCCTAACCTGACCCGCTCGACTAAGGCGTGCTACGCGTTTTGTAGAACAGGATCTAGGCCATTTCTCACCCCAACCTGGAGTCGCTGAAGACTCGCATCATGACAGCATGGGAGGACCTGGAAATGCCCCGCATCGTCAAAACCCGCAGACGCTTCCTCCCCTACGTCGAGGCCGTCGTCGGCGCCGACGATGGTTTCATTGAATGAGCACGTAGCGGAAGCATGTGGCTTGGTGTCCCTGGTCATTGTTTTGATCCATTGATTAGTATCTATGAACCAATGGCATTTGTTTTAGAAAATGTTGAAAAGCGCCAGAACTATCCGGACACCCTGTATGGTTACAAATCGGGGAGACGTAACACCAACTCTCGACAACGTAAGTAACTTTTGCTGGCAAGACCATCTCCACGGTAAGCAGTTCCCAAAGTTGTGCCCGAGTTTCCTGTGTTCCATTACTGTATTTGCCCAGCCAAGCCCGCAGGCACACATCTGTTCAATATCTCCGTGTTTGCCGATCGGCGTATCTCCCCAAATCTGTGACGGATTAGTGCCGATCCATTAGAGCGGCAGATCGAACACCCGTGTACAGCAGACACCACAAAAACTCGCGAATGGTAGCGATATCTGTCGATCGACATTGTACAGTGCTGCAATGTACGCACCGGGGACAATGGAAACCCGTGCGGTACCTATGTGACCCGGAGTCACGCCTGTCTTAGCATCTGCGCACGCGAACCGGTCAGCACTGCATTCACTGTCGAAATGCGAACAATACCTGGCGACATGCAGGTCAACGGGGAAACGCGTGCTTGGGGGGGGGGGGGGCGGGGTAAGGCGTGTGTTTGCCCCACCAGTTTGACAGCTGTTCTGTAGTGCTGTCTGAGTGATACGAACACTGGCCGACGTTTTACGGCCGGACGCTTCGTTCAGCAACGGTGCGTTCCTTGACGTTTTTTTTTATGTAACGTACCGTAGGCGAGATCTAAATCATTTGCCGTCTCACCAAGTTGTGCAGCGCTCCTCAGTCGTTCTCACAGGGCCGCAATCAAGCTTGCAGTACAGAGAAACCATGACTGACGTTCTCACAGGTTTGTCATCAGGCTCCACGTCGAGACAATCTGTTACAGCTGCTGCCACCCGCTGTCATCTCACAAAGCGTGACGTAATGGGACACACTGTGTCACCAAGTGACACAGTGTGTCATCATTTGACACGGTCCGACGGCGCCCGGCGACATCTATTCCCCACAATGCTTTCACCATCTTGGCTCAAAGATGTAGTAGCTGGTCCCCATAATATAACCATGCCCGACCACTTAGTCTCCGTATGTTTGCACCTTTTCACTTTAGTTCACATTGATTTAACCTAACCAGAGGACACACCCTCAATGAAAATTATGCGCTAATGACTCGTCTGGTTTTGCACCAGCGTCGATGTCTGTCTATACTCACGGCTGCTGGATGTCCACAGGTGGCCGTACCAGAGGCGGTGCTGGCTCCGGTGGCCCGGCCTCAGGAGGGTGAGGAGGGCACCCAGTCCACGGACTTGATGACGGACTTGGACGGCATCATCAGTCAGCTGGAGGGTCTGCAGGAGCGTGTCACCGGGCTCAAACAGGTGGCAGAGGTCCGACAGCAGCGCAACAGAGAGGTCAGTCGCGGCAGCGGGGCAGCAGGGAGCCCCTGTCAGTCGGGGCAGCAGGGAGGTCAGCCAGGGCAGCAGGGGTCAGTCTTCGGGGCAGCAGGGAAGTCAGTCGGGGCAGCGAGGGTCAGTCGGAGCAGCGGGGGGAGCGGAGGTCAGTCAGGGCAGCGGGGCAGCGGGGAGGTCAGTTCGGGCAGCGGGGTCAACAGCGGTCAGCGATAGATAGCGGGTGTCTTGGTATGGTTCGTGGGATATCGTTATGTCACAGCTTCCGAACTGGGGTCATGACTTTGTTATTTTTCCTCCGGATTAGATACAACTGTGGAAACGACTCACTTTTGCTCGAAATGATGACTGGGTTGATACACTGACTGACGCCTGAGCTGCTCGTCGGTGAAAACCTTGGCGCACAAAATACTAAGTTATCTTGATTGACTGTTTCTCCTCCCGTCACCACTTGCTCAGGCGCTGGCGAAATCCACCTATCCGACTCCGTCAGCCCCTGCCGTAGCGGAGGTGGTCCCTGCACCTGAGCACAGCAGCGCAGTGAACCTAGCGGCTCCTGCACCCGAAGACAACAGCACAGTGGACGCGGGTCGTCCAGCCGCTGTCCTAGAGAGTGCGACGCCCGTCCTAACTACAGAGACAGAGGTGAGCCGGGCACGGTACACGAACGCCAGCGGATCTGTGAGTGAATTCATCTGGCAGGGAGATACGTGCCTGTTCAGAGGCGTACCAGAAGGCGAGTGGATACCTACTGTTGTAACAGAATTTACGAGTGGGCTTTGACTACTGGGTGACAGGGCCTCGTCTAAGGAATTTTCACTGGGGGGGGGGGGCCAGAGCCTGAAGGAGCCAAACCTAGGGTACCCCCAAATCCTGTTTTCTCACCGGATTTAGACCACTTGTTTTTCATCACAGCCCTGACACCATGATTTTTTTTTAACTAAAGGAAAAAATAGTAGGGCATCCGACCCATGGTGTTGAGCGTTTTTGAGTGGCAGTGCCTTGTCTAAGGAATTTACATGCCGAGCCTTATGTCGGGGGCCCACACGCATAGACTGAGCGCTTGACTCTGAGCTCTGCCGAGTTCTGAGGGCTAACACCAGCTTCTGGACCCACGCCGGCCTCTATGGTAGCCCACACTGGCTGAGTGGAGATCAAGCTGAGTGGAGACAGTATTTTCCCACTAGGGCCCCCTCAGACGAGTGTAATGCGTACGTATCAACTTGGAGACTGATGGCTTCTCAGGTGGATTCTCCGTAAGTCGTAATCGCGGTGGATCTCCGACACAACCTTAAGGTTGTCAGAGGCTATAAATTAAACAAAAAATGAAGATTTCCCCGTGTAGTAGTGCAATTTGAGGCCCGTTGGGACCCTACAGGCTGGTATTTGGCTGGCATTTGCCCACCGGGACTCCACGCCGACTTCTTTAGATAATCCAGCGACAGACCACCAATCTGCGCCTACGTACGACCACCACGGGATCCTGCTTCATTACGACTAGGAGCTACTCTAGCCGCACACCGGTGACCGTCCAGCCAGAAGCTGGACGCCGCATAGTGAGGACGACGATAGGCAAAAACAAGAGATTGACGCCCCGAGGACAGAAACAACAGATTGATACGTAAAGGAGATTTTTTTTTGTCGGTAGAGCGTTGGACACCGCGTGGTGAGGGCATGCGTCCCGGTTATAACAGTCCGGGTTCGAAGCGCGACAGAGTCGCTTGATGTTTATGAGCCTCCTGGCGAGTATGTTTGCAGTTGGTGGCAGGCCGTAACCAGTCGAAGTCAGTGAGGGGACCGGCCGTGCGCGGCTATGTGCATACGTAAAACTTTGGGCTCTAAATTCTGCCATAGATCAGGAATTGCGCGATCGGAGGGTAGAGGGCAGGGCCAACGCAACAAGATCTGCTTAGCGGGGGCTCTGTCCTTGTGAATCCTTCCATTCAAAAGGTTCGGACTAAATTTATAAAAAAGAATATCCGAGACACGGAGTTGGGCGCCTGAAAAGACGAAATGTAACGTATTGCTGAGCGAAAAAAAATGGTTAAGGTCAGGTAAACAAAATAAACACTTGATAACAGGCCTATAATCGGCTAGGTATCAATGTGCTCACATTGCATCCATGTTTCGTTTACACATTTGCTTTTATGTGCACTGACGCCTCGACCTAAAAATTCGTTTGCCTTTTGGCTATTGCCGGCCCCCCCAGTAGTGACTTTTTGCCCTGACTGGGGGGGGAGGGGGGGGGGGCAGGCCGATGACTGCGGGGGTTTGGCCTCCCCAGTTAGCCGGTTAGACGAGGCCTTGCTGGGTGATCCAGCGACTAGTACAGTGATTTGTGTTCGTTGCTTATCTGTGACCATTTTTGTTCCAATGAATTACAGTTCGAGTACTAGCGAGCAGCATTTGGGTTAAATTTAGCACACCGCTGCACGGGCAGCCAAGAAGCTTTGTGACGTCATCAAGAGTCCGGCATTCATGCCAACACTGATGTTTCAGCTTTAGCTCCCGTCAGTTCCTTCAAGTCCCGCATGGTCTAGTGGCTAGGATACACGGCTCTCACCCGTGAGGCCCGGGTTCGATTCCCGGTGCGGGAACAAGTTTTGACCTCTTTGCCCTCCTTGACGAGGGCTTATCTCGCCGGGTGAAAGGGATTTTCATGTCCTTCAGAGCGTGACTTTTTCTAGTTTCCTTGTCTTTAAGGCGAGGAAGAAAACTACTATAAATTGCCCAAGTCTGTTAGTCAAATCATGTAACGACGATGAATGTGACCTCTCATTGATTTTTTCCGATTTTCCATGCTTAAATTTGTGCTACCTATGGCACCAGTAATCAGTACCTACTGGACTACTTTGCTAACGCTCTAATAAATAATGCCCAAACACAGGCCTATAACTGCGACATGCTGGTGCTGGTGCTGGTGGCCTGCTCAGTGTCCATAAAGATAACGACCCTCCGTCCCTGTCACCTAAGTCGTCTAGCTTAAACTGCAGCACCCAGTTCAGCCTTGCTTCTGTGTTAACCATCCCTTCTCCAGCGCCATCAACACCACAGTCATCTGAACTCACTTAAGGAAGACCCACTCACCCAGTTACCAGAGTGTCCGCTATAAGCTGCTCTGATCGTCACCCTAACGGCGGCCTCCTTCCCCACAGCCCGTCCAGTCGCCGCCGTCCGAGACTGAGGGACTAGCCGAGCCTGCCGACGGCTGGGCCCGGTTCTCCGCGCTCCAGCAGAGAGTACAGCAGTGGCTGCAGCAGCACGAGCCACTGGTCCAGCAGCCGAGAGTGATCAACTCACTGGACGAGCTGAATGATCTTCTTGCCCGGCACCAGGTCAGATGTGGGGAACAGGCACGCGAGATATGGATGGGGCAGGTAAGTACCAGGTCAGATATGAAGGACAGACACTAAATCAGATAATAAGGGGCAGGCACCAGGTCATATGTTGGTGGTAGACATCTGGGTGCCGTAGGGTATGTTGTGTCAGACCAGCTATGTAGGGTCCCTACAGACACCAGGGTCAGGAAAGTAAGAAACAGAGAACAGACACCTAACCAGATGTAGGGGGCAGCACAGGCGCCGGACCTTTGCAGTTATGTTGGGAGGATGATAATTCTGACTCCTTTATGTAGATATCTGACGGGGAACTGTCATGCGAATCAGTCTAATTTTCCATTGCGAAACACATTAATTCGATGTGTCTGTACACATACTTTCCAATGATGCGATGAAGCTCCTTGTCACCGTTCTGACCTATGTTTGACCTCTGTGACCTTACCCGGTGCTCTGCCTGACCCTCCCTCCTCTCCTCAGGCCGGTGTGAGCCAGTGTGCCGAGATAGCCCAGCACCTCTCAGAGATGACTGCTCTCCAGCCGAGCCTGCCACCGCGCGAGGCCGGGCCGTCCGCCGAACAGCTACTGCGGGACTGCCAGCAGAGGAAGACAGACACGGAGACGGCACTCAGGAGACGGGTAAGACTCTTACTCCCCACTCCCCTTTCTCTGAGAAAGGGGAGTGGGCGAGAGAGGAAGGAGCTGGGTGAGAGTGAGGCTGGCGGTGAGAGGGAGGGAGACGGGTGAAAGACTGGGATGAAGATATTCATCTTCATCTTCATCTTCATGATGGATGAGGAGGGAGGGGACGGGAGGTGGGAAGAAGCCGGGTGAGAAGGAGGGACGGGTGAGAGGGGGATTTTCACCGCTATCATTTATTCATCATCCTTTCCAGCTGCCATGATTCCCGCACCCCCATCGACCTCTCTCTGTACCCCTTTGCCATGATTCGCTTGCTCATCAGTCAGGAACAGCCTCTCAACCCCTCCTCCCCTCCTCTCTCAGGTGCTGATGTTGTAGCAAACCCGCGTAGTGCTGTGAGCTGCTACTAAATGCTCCCTCTCTTTCATCAGGTGCTGGTGCTGCAGGAGACGCTGGAGCTGTGGCGGCGCTGCGAGCTGCTGCTCTCCGACGTCGAGGTGTGGTGTTCAGCCGCGGAGACGGAGTTGGGCTCCCCGGCGGCACTGGCCGGCCCCCTGCGCCTCCAGCTGGCTGCGGTACAGCCGCTGTCGGCAGAGATCGCGAGCAGGGAGACAGAGGTCGCCAGGGAGGCTGAGCGGCTCATGGTAATTGAGGGGAGAGGGGAAGATTGAGCGTGTCATGGTGGACGAAATGAGGAGAAAGGGGGTGGTAAAGAAAGGAGAGGCCGTGGAGCGAAGGAAGGAAAGGTGGGGATAAAGTGGCAGGGGGATGACGAGGAGAGCCGGAGACATAGTTAGATCGAAACAGGGAAAATGCGGCAAGGATGATTAGGACTTCTTAAACAACTTTTAAAATCTGACTGGTGTCACCTCCTGTAGACGTTCAAACATCGAATTCTGCGAGCTAATTTCGAACGAATGTCGAATACGAGTCTAGGACTCCTGATATTTTACAGGAAATTGTCAATGTTTGACATTGAGCAATGAACACATTAATTATGGTTTTCATTGTGATAAGCTTTAAACAAAGTGTCGCCCAGCGTACACGCGGGATGTTGAAGGTTTAGAAAGCAGTCACTCGAGTCGCGACTGTAAGGGTGAGTGTGACATTTGACAGCACGCGGCTTCTGCGTGAGTCTCGGTTATGTCTAAACGCGTTTGGTATGTTACCACTCGCTTGTATATTTATTCAATCATTTCCACCATGTGTGTCCAATTCCAGCTGCCTGCTACTGTCTGTTCATACAGCTGACACACACACTGACCTCACAGTTGACTTCCCAGCTGACTTCCACACAGACTTCAGTTAGCATCAGCTAAATTGAACTGAACCTCTTAGCCAGCCTCCGCTGACATTTCGCCTCGCCGCCCAGATAACCTCCGTGTCCTTTATTACCTGACCTCTGTCCATCCCCAGCTGACCTCTGTCCTTCCCCAGCTGACCTCTCCCCGTCCCCAGCTGACCTCTGTCCTTCCCCAGCTGACCATTGTCCTTCCCCAGCTGATCTCTGCCCTTCCCCAGCTGACCTCTGTCCGTCCTCAGCTAACTTCTGTCCGTATCCATCTAACCTCTATCCGTCGCTAGCTGACCCAGCTGACCTCTATCCGTCCCCCATCTAACCCCTCTCCCCTCCCTCAGCTGCTGTTCGGCTCGGAGCAGCTGTCGGGCGCGCTGACGCTGACGTCGCGGCGCGCGGAGCTGCAGCAGCTGCTGAGCCAGCTACACGTGGCGGCTGAGGAGCGCTGCAGCCGGCTGACGGAGAGCCTCGCCCAGCTGGACCGGCACAGGCAGGTCAGACTCTTGGGCGGGTCACCGCCACAGACAGGCCAGACTCTCGGGTGGGTCACCGGTACAGGCAGGTCAGGCTCTAAGCGGGTTACCAGTGCGGAAGGTCATACGCTTATTTGCTTCACTGCTCTTACTGTCAGTTTTGGACCATCAGCAAACTGAGGACGCTGTTCTGAAAAGCCACGGCCCACGCATTTTGATGAGCGTGACGGTTTCTGGGCAGACCATAGTTATTAACCCGCGCCCTGGTGGGGGGGGGGGCTATTTTTTGCCCCCCCTCCAGACTTTTCGATATATCTCCAGAACCGCTGCGCCGATCGTCACCAAACTTTCAGTACCCTCCCGGACATCAATTTTACACATTGTGACCAAAAATTTTTCCAAAGGCTATGATAGGTTGGCCGGAAATGACGTCAGAGTGACGTCATGTTCTGCCGTTTTCGACCCAAAAAAGGGTTTCGCGGGAAGAGCTGTCAGGCCCATAGCTTTGCAAATACAGAAAAATGATAAAGACATAAAAGCTGTAGATTGAACAGGGCTACAAAACTGTTATCTCGGATTTTTGAAATTTTTGGATTTGGACCCCCAAAAATCAAAAAATAGATTTTTTGGATATAAGAATCGAAAAATCCAAAAAGTTTTTTGAATTTCGCAAAAACCGGAATATATGTGATAGTCCTTACCGCCTTCCATCCACATACCAAATTTGAGATTGATACCTCTTTTTTTGGCGAAGTTATAGCGAAAAAACTGTTCAAAATTGATGACGTCAAATTTTCAAACTCAATTTTTAGCAATTTTAGACCCCGTAGCGCAAAACAAAGACCACCATTAGACTCCCCGTGACGAGCTGCATCGAATCAATACCCATTTTATGCAAAACTATCAACCTTGAAATTTGACCTTTTTTGGCCTGACCTTGACCTGACCTTGACCTGAACTTCACCAGAAAGTGACCTAAGCCGTACCTGATAGTCGTATAACCAACACCATTGAGTTGGAAATGAAAAATTGGCCATAAAACATGTATCACACAACCTTAGTAAACTTGGGCTCATGTGACCTGACCTGTGACCCTTGGTGACCTGACCTGTGACCTGACCTGGTATTGCCAGTGACCTCTAATAGCAACATATCTACTAGGCAACTGACGCCCTACCGCTGATTCTCGACAAAATGCGTTTTCCTCGGTGTTATATTGCATTCCCTAGAAGACCCGTGAACGGTGAAACATTTCATCTTTGACCTGACCTGTGACGTCATCGGTGACCCCGAGGTCAATGAAATTTGGTTTCCTTCGACAAATTTGACAGGCCTTTCGAACGCCGTTTGAATTTTGCGGATCCGTCCAGTAGTTTCGGAGATACGAGGGGGGGGGGGGCAAAAAATAGCCCCCCCCCACCAGGTCGCGTTATAAACAGACCCCACCAGGGCGCGGGTTAAGCTGTCGAAGCCGAAGCCCAATTGTAGTCTTCTAAAGCGCTGGGTTCGTATTTTCCTCGATGACTGACGTGATCTACTTATCCTCCTACAGGAAGTGGAGCGTCTACGAGCTCAGTTGGAGGAAGTCTCACCCAATGTCAGTGTAGTTCAGACAGAAGTGCTGCCAATCACGGTCGAAACGAGAAAACCAGCTGAAACTACTGAAGGAACCGTAGAGGAGGCTAGACCTGCCGGAAAGGATATGGAATCAGAGGGAACCCAGCCAGAGAAGGCAACACAGCCAGAGTCGAAGAATGCACAGACGGATACTGCTGACAAAACACTCTACCTAGCGGTAACCGCTCACAGAACTGAGTCTGCCGTGCCGGTGGAGACGACCACCACAGTAGTGCCGCTGAAAACCACCCCGAAGGCGGTCCAGCTGAAAAAGTTCAAACGGCTGGGCACAACGATCGTGAAGAAGCTCAAAAAGCGTCTGAGACCGTCTCCGGCGGATGTGAAACCCACGGAGTCTATCACTGGAGAGGCAGACGCGGCTCCTAAACTGTCCCAGCCCGCCGATGCAGCCCAGAACACTGAGACATCGCCTACACCGACTGGCATGTCCGAGCCGTCAACAGGCGGTGAGGCGAGCCGGGTCTCCGAGACACCCGTGAGGCCGCCGCGGACACGGGATGCGACTACAACAGACCACTTGCGGACACTGGATGCGACTACGGATCAGTCGGCGCTGCCGGCCTCGGCTGAGGTAAGTGTTTCGTACGTCTGCCACACAATATGCACACTGCACACTCCTGTCATCGTCAGAACATCAAGGGGCGGTCGTTTAGGGTAGGTTTATCCTCGTTCATTTCATCTGGCGCCCTATGTGGTAAGTTGGATCCAGAATGGCGTGAATTAGCTTCAATTTATGAATTGTGTGGTCGGAAATGACTTTAAGAAATAGTTTCACCTTCTATCCAAGCAAATGGCAATCAGCGTTTT
Source organism: Amphibalanus amphitrite (assembly GCF_019059575.1). NCBI lineage: Eukaryota > Metazoa > Arthropoda > Thecostraca > Balanomorpha > Balanidae > Amphibalanus > Amphibalanus amphitrite. Next base: position 2,810 of record NW_024884099.1, on the reverse strand, counting down.
CAATGCCCATTCCAGTAGGCTCATTATGGCGCGAGGCACGGACAGCCATTTCTGTGAATTCAGCTTGTCTGTTTGAGCCGCGGGGTATAACGTGCCGCAGTCGTTTGGACTGGTGATTTATTCATGGATGTCGATACTGACTGGTGATAGCACAATTGACGTCATCGGTGACGGAAAAGTGCTGACCTGATCGGACCTTACCTGTCCTGGTGGTCCCAAGATCTCTATGGTTCCATTCGCAGTTTTGCTGCGAGTCGCGGGTGCTGAAGCTGTGTTGCCCGCAAGTTTTGAATGATAGCCTTTAGGTAATAGCGGATAGTGCTCGACTAAATTCTGCCATGCATCTGATGTAGATGCATGTTTCCGAAGATTTTTTCCGTGTAGCGTAGATCTCGTTGCGGCTGATGAATATGAAATGATGATCTGCATTGCACTACATGCATGCTCAAATGACGAACGTAACGCAAGCATTTTTCATGTCATCGTGATTTTTTTTTTTTGTAATCAGGATGATGAGTGTTATTTTTTAGTTATATTTTCTTCACCCAATATTTTTATTATTGTTTTACGGTTTATGCTTGATGTCTGTTTTCCCTCCAAGTTTTTTTTGCGCGTGCTAGTCATGTGATGTATGTGTCCTCGGTTGGATTATTCCTAAGGATTGAGTGGCTCATGTAACCACACATTCTCCGGGGAGGGGGTGCTGCGCCGAACTAAGGACCGTTGAACGGCGTCGAAGTGGCCGGCTAAGAAGAGGGTGGGGACGACAGTGCGGTCACACCGTTATTTCGTCCCCTTCTCCGCTGTGTCTTTGGCCTCAACTATACAAATACATGCCAAACATTGAGCGCAACGGTCGGCTAACTTAATTTGGATAACAGACGCACCACGACGAGCGTCAGTCTGCAGTCAACGATCCGATATCAGTCTCAAATGTCTGTATCAGACGCCGACTCCCGAGCATAAACCCACCCGGTAGTGCTTTGCTGAACTTTCACTAATTGCTAGCTCGAAACTCTCCAAGATTGGCCTCCTGGAATTTATCCAACTATGAAGTTCCCGGTACGAGCTGTTGCAGCCGCCTGATCAAGACGGTCATACGCTCCGAGCCTGCTGCTGAAATTCCCACTACCTCGCAGTCTCGCGAGCTGTGCTTACCGATAGCTGAACAGGGGAGAGCTGTCCCCATCCCCAGAGAGCGGGCCCCGGTGCCTGCGGAGCTCCGATAGTGCCGAACGGACCCGCCCCGCGCCCCCAGGGCACTGTTCCTGGGTCACAGCCGCGCTGCTGAGGGCGCTCTTTTCCCTGGTGACGTAACATGTAAATAATGATGGCAGCGAGCGGCTGAGCGGGTTACCAGGCCTGTCACGGCCGGTGGAGTTTATTTACGGGCCGATCGCCGCCCACTGAACCCGCTCACCATGCTCGACACTCGGCTCCAGTACAGGTCAACGAATAACCACGTCAACACCTCGCCTTGTCCGTTAGTATGGGCAACATGCAGTCAAAGAAACGGTCACCAATCGTCTCTGCCTGCCATCGGTCTGTAACCGTTTCCATGCGTTACCAGCAGTCATCTGTCATTACTCATTGCCGCTGTATTCACAACCGTCAGAGTTGCTTGGCGCGGAATCGACCCTTGCGTAACCTGTTACCTTCAATATTATTGAAAAATAACTATAATTATTCTATAACATTGCATAATATTTATTTAACACCAAACCCCCAACACATAAACACTACCCTCCCCCCCACATACACACATACACACAGACTGTCGGCGCACAGACACCGAGGGGGTGGCACGTGTACCCGACTGTAAACACGAGTGGCTATATACACCAGTAAAACGCCTTTTGGGCGAAGAACGAGCGAGCGAGATAGTGAGCCATGCACGTGCGGAAGGGCGAGAGGGTGCTTCCAACGGGCTTGCGCAAAGCACCCTTCTAACTGGTCGCTAGCGGTGTGCCAAATTTGAACGCAATCGGCCCAGCCGTTCCTGAGATCTGGAAGCGGCATTCTGCACGTGCGCACGTGCAAACTGGGTCCAAAATGACTTTTGCACGGCACCCTAATAACTGGTCCCCAACCGTGTACCAAATTTGAGCGCAATCGGCCCAGCCGTTCTCGAGATCTGGAAACGCCCCCTGCACGTGCGCACGTGCAGTAGCACCCTAACCGCAACACATGGGTATGCATTGCCTGGTGGGTGCCTACCTGTATGCCAAGTTTCAGCGAAATCGCCCCAGTAATTACCGAGTTACAGAAATGGGAACAAATTTGGCACCTCTTATTGTTGTATTTTGCACGTGCACTGGGGGTGACCCACATGCATCGAGAGTATCCTATTTTGGGTAGAAGGGATGCTGCTACCCTACTAAAATTACCGCAAGTCAATCGCCCAAGCGGCTGCTGAGATATGAGCCTATCAAAATCACTACTTTTGCAAAACAGCTTGAACACCCTTGACTTTTCACGTGGCACGTGCCACGACGGTCACTGAGATGTATCAAAAGTAGTCAATTACGGGGTAGAAGGGATGGGGCTACCCAACAAAAAAGACCGCAGGCCAATCGGTCCAGTGGTTGCTGAGATATAAGCCTCTCAAAAGCGTTACAGGCCGGGCCGGGCCGGGCCGGGCCGCTCATACTGAGATTTTTCCGTTATATTGACCAGTATAACGCCTTTTGGGGCGACTAACGGAGCGAGCGAGAGGGTGGGCCTTGCACGTGCGAAATTGCGAGGGGGTACCCCAACTGACTTGTGCACGGGCACACTACTAAAGGTCTCTAGCGTGCAAATTTGGGCAC
>NW_024884098.1:0-23231 GCF_019059575.1 Amphibalanus amphitrite | reverse complement strand
GCCTACTAATTCACCAAATGTCCTCAATTGTAAAAAAAAACATCGTATAAACCTCCTCCTTAGGCGGAGGCCAGTATCTTTCCATGTTACCAGAATCGACCACCAGCCTCCGACAAGCAATGGACGGCGGACCATGGACGGCGGACCATGAACGCAGCCGGCCGGAAGGCGAACAGCGAACGCCTGGGACTTTCACCACCGAACCGTCTGCCCGCCGACCGGCTGGCGGTCGAGGCGGTACGAAATGGGCCATGAATCGCGTCTGATGGGCGGGTGGTCAGATCGAGCGAGACCCGGTGACTTGGCTGGTTAGTGAAGTACCACACTGGGCATGCCAAATACGCCTACTAGCCATTCTAACCATCCTTTCCATCGGTCACTTGAGCACACCTCTCGGCTCTCATCACCAGTTAGTGACGACATCGGTGACAAATGGCACCCTCTCGGCATTCATCTCCTCGGCACACCACCATCATTCTCCCTTCCCTTCCCATCCCTGCTTCCCATGCACAGTTGCAGCTGTCTGCAGCCCCAGATGGCCGCGGCCGCCCCCTCAGTCAGCCGCGCCGCTCCAGTTGTAGCCTTGGCCGCTGCCGCGCGGGCCATAACCTCCCCTCGACATGGACCGCCGATGGTGCCGGCCCCGGCCGTGGAGGCCAGCGCGCTCCGCCGCCCACAGCTGGCGGAGGAGTCGCCTCTCAAACTGCACCACAAGGGTCTGAGACAGTGCCCGTGCATCGCGTCGCATTGTTGAGACGCCACTGATGTCACTAGCGGGGTGTTTTATCACTCACCCGGTCGACTGACCAACCAGGTCGAAACCGGCACAGCGCAAAGGCTCACACCCGGAAGCGACGGAATAGGAACGCCCACACGACGCTATGCAACAGACGTAAGGCGGTCCGAATCCGAGCGACTCTCAGTCTCCATCCAGGCGACTCTCGACTTCGACTCCGGGCGACAGGCTGCCGACTCCCGACTCGGAGCGGATCCGCCCCGCTCTAATGGGACGGCTGACCGCCGACGCGTGCCGGCCGGCCCTCGGCGCCACCGCCGCCATCACGACCGTGTCCATCCGGCCGGCTTTCTCCAGCACCGCGACGCGGCGGCGGCGGCGGCGGTGGAGGGCGGATCCTCCCCAGCTGTCTGCCGCAGGAAGTGAGGCCAGCCAGCCGGTCGGTCGGCCGGGCGGCCGGGCGGGCGGACGGCGACCCCGCGGCGCCGCAGCCGCCCGCCCGTGACGCCCCGGTCGCCTCCTCCAAAACCAAGGTCAGATATCGCGGGCACACTGCCAGCCATCGTCCAGAAATGACCGCAAATATGTCCACAGCAGCTGGCGTTCCAGTTAGCGAGCTGTCCGCGAGAAAACTCCAACGAGAAAGTGAACAAATGTGCTATAAGAAAACACATCATCAGCCGAAACGGGTGTTACCATCATGTAGCCGAGTTTATCAGAAGCCGAACGGGTGAAATGAGCTGGGATGACACGAAGATCTGTCATTTCAGGCAATCAGATAACTGTGATCGAGTGTTGTGTTTTCTCGCCGGTCTGCCTATCTCCACACATCACGTCAGCCACGGCTGGTCTCACCACAGTTCTAAACCACCGGCCAGCGGCATAGTCCGTCTCGGAAATAGGTTCAGTCAGCGGGCGAATTCCGAGCACGCGCGACCCGCCGCAGCGACAGGGAGACTTTCTGGGGCGGGCACCGGCACCGGCCGCCCACAAAGTCACTACGGGCACATTGGAAACTGGTAGAGTCTGGTGGGGAAACCAGACAGCCGGCGCCGACAGAGGCAGCTGGCGTGCCGGGCAGACGGCCCAGATATCAGGTCATGACCCTAGGGCCACCTCCGACATACATCCAGACACCCAGGCAGACCATACAGACCAGGCGGCTACGATTGGCTGAGACGGGCAGCAAGGAAGCGCCAGGTTATCGGTAGAGATTACAAGTCAGCATTCCGAGCCGCCACATGCCATCAACGTGACCGTATCGGCGGCACCTTAGAGTGTTCTCAGTTTTCAGCGCTGGTGGTATGCACCTCGCCTGGTGTCGGATGTCGCTTGAGTTGTGCACCTGTGTCCTATGTTCGCTGTAACGCCATGAGGCAACGGACTCCGTACAGAAGGCAGCAGCACAATCAGTAGCGGCGGAACACCTTCAAGTAAGGGGGGCACTGCCGACTTTTGGTCCCATTCTTTCCATGCAACGCCCATAGGGCTAATGTTAAAATGCCAAAATCAAAGGGGGGCACGGTGCCCCGGTGCCCTGCCCGTTCCGCCGCCTATGAGCACAATCAAATATCCTATGGCAGGTAGTCGGACGAAACGACGTGCATTCCTCAAAGGCCCCCGAAACCACCGCTCGCCAGTGACAGTGACACACCGTCATCGCCGCCGATGACGCTGCCGCACCGTCATCCGCCAGCGATGGCGGGTCGGTGACTCAGCTGGGAGAGCTGGCGGCAGTCGTGACGGCTGTGACGGCGGTGACGGAGCTCGTGACGGTGGTGACGACGGCTGCCGGGAGCCGCCCGTCCGCCGTCGCGCTGCTGTGTGGGCCGCGCGCCCGGTCGCCCATAAAAGGCAGGCAAGGTCGGCCGAGCCGCCGCAGCCGCCACCACGGCTTTTGGTGGTGCCTGACGCGCACAGGGGCACCGTGGGTACTGAAACATGGCGCAGCCGGTACCAGCTGGCGGGTTTCGTGCAGCCGACTACGGCCAACGCTGGGGAATAGTCCTGTGTGGAGACCGGGGTAATCTCGAAGAGAGCACAGTATGCCCTACCAAGCCAAGAGACCGATCGATTAACAGCCCGACATGCCTTGAAAGCTCGTATCTCATTTCTCCTGATAATTTGTAACGATGAATGGTCAGACGCCGTATGCACTGCAATTCATCACCTGTCTATGCATCTTGCAGCCACCCAGCCAGAAAAGATCATATCACCATGACACCCACCCCGGCCCCTGACAACTACAGGTGCGTGACCTCGCCGTACCTCCCCCTCCCTTACCCGCCCTTCAGTCCGCCCCGCACCGCACCTGTTTCAATGCACGCCAAATATACAGTAATCCATTGGACGAAACCTGTCCACAGCGACCAGACGATAGGTCACATGGGGTTGAATCTGCTGATACGATGCTACTACGTTCACACAGTTCGTACTTTATCAGAGAAATGGCTAAGATTGACGTGTTCGTTCTTCAAACAGACTGATTGTTGGACCGCGATACTCGCGCTACCACTACGGCTCGTCGTGAGCATACCTACACAGAGAACCGCCAACTGCCAGGCACCTAAAGAAACATGATGGAGGGAGACGGAGACATGGAGTCACCACCTCCCTCTCACCGTCTCTACATAAGCTTGTCTGTCACTCTGCCTCCATACGTCGGGGCGGGGCGGGGCGGGGTCTGACCGCCAACACGACACGACACGACCCGTGCCATGCGCTCCATCACCGCCTGGTGTGTCGAGTCGGCACCTGACACGGCCTGACACGACACGGGACAGACACCGCCCCGCCCAGACGCCAGACTGGCACCGTGCGGAGGCGGGGATACACGGAAGGATATACAGACAGGCAGGCGAGAGAGACATCAAGATTACAGATGTTGACAGAGAGACCCAGATACACACCGATACAAATTCAGACGCGGCCAGACGGACGGTCGGACAGATAAACATACTGCGTGAGTGCAGCGGGAGGGGAGGAGGGTCGTCGTCCGATTCAGTGCGGATGTTCGCCATTTGATAACGGATGAGTGAACAGCGCCCCACACGCGCCCGCGCCGTATGCGTGGGTTCGCATTGGAGCTCGGACAGAAGTGTTTCCGAAACCAAACTCAGAGTTACATCTCTTCTGAATAACCACGTACCACAATCACCGACTGTTCAAGACAGCGGCAACATGTGGCTTTTATACCACCGACCAGCCTGAGTAAAGCCATCAGAGCGGTTTCAATCTCACCGGACACGAACCAGACTGACCTCAGTCTTAACCAGCACATACCGGACTGAACACCGGCAAAACGCTTACCAGACCGGCCTAAGCCTGACACATCACCTTTCAAGCCCGACCACAGACCCGACCCAACACCTCCCGTAGAGAACAGGGAGCGATGACCGTCTCCACCGGTTCGCATCGGGTCAGACCGCTTCCGAGCGGGCTTCCGCATCGTCTCACTAGTGCCGCGTCTCTCGCCACCGCACTCCGCACGTCAAACCCCTCTGCCTGCACCATTCTCTAGCTCTCCCCTCTTCTCCCGTCTGTATAGCCAGATACGCTCTCTGCCTTTGCTATGACTGTAAGTAAGCGGATTACCTTATGGAGCGTTGTACGAAATTCGCTGAATGTTTGGTTCATTGAACAACCTTCATCATTCCACAAGGATTTCTGCCACACGGCGAAAGCACTGATCTCTACCACCAGTCATCCTGCCTGTCTCTGCACAGGTCACAGCCCGCTGGTCCGTCAACCGCTCACCCCAGCTCACCAGGCCAGGCGGCGATAATGTGTTTGTTTTGTCGTGAATCAGAGGGCAGATGGGGTTAGGGCAGGAGCGGTGGGCAGCTGCTAATGCTATTGACCTAGCAGTAGGGGACACATTCCAGAGATCATTGACCTCTGGTTGAACTCTGGCGGCACAACATGCCGAGTCCGACGGTTGTCTGAAGCTGAACTCCTTTGACCTGCTGTCTAGAACAGCTACCACACACTTCGTCAAAGAAAAAGATAACGATGAACCGGCAGTGGCCCGACAGTGACTGGGCGATAACCCGATGACCCAACGGTAATCCAGTGACCTGAAACAACTAAGGTCGCAGCGAACCGCTGCTACCGCCTCTGCCGCCGCTGCCGTCATCACCAAGGCCATATCGTCAACACGCAAAAAAGCTTCGCTCATTTCCGGAACAGTAACCTCTTCAGTGCTGTCAATAAAATGAAGCTTACAACGTTTTTGACCCCATGAGCTCGTCACGACAAGCAATACCGTTTTATCACAAACCCGCCGAGCCGATGTACGTTTCGTGACAGTAACGGTGTCACACCTGGTGCAGGGGTATGCATTAGATCCGCCCCGCTCGACAGACAGATCACGAACGGGTACAAAAACGGCCGACAGATGCGCCCCGGGGCTCGGCGAGGTGCCGAGGAAGGCACGACACGGTGCTTCCTTATCGACCGGACGGCCGTGACCGTGGGGGAGGGGGAGGGGGAGCGGCATGGAGCCAGTGATTTGTAGTTGAGGCTGGCTGTGCACTGTGCAGGCTTCAGCAGCGGCTTGTCGGGAGATCGTTGTATGATCGGCGATCGGGTGATCATGAGGAGCCGTAGGCGATATTGAAAACCGGTACCCAATAGTCAGCAACCAGTAACCAACCAGCACCACCAGCCACCAGCGACCAGCAACCAGCCCCGCCGCGGCCACCGACCCGTCGAGATAACTGCAGTCCCCCACTGAAATCTGCCGGATCTGCAGGAAGGCACTGCCAGCGTGACAACAAACGACTGTCACCCCTCGCTCAGTACCGGGAACATCCACCACCACCACCAGCTAGAAGGGACAGGGGACGTAGGCAGGCACAGACGAACACTCTTTCCGGAGATGAGGTGCGAGGTTCGATACGACAGCATGGTGTCTAAGGTGAACCGCTGCAGGCAGCAATATGGGGTAATGCATATGCACATTGCACAAGCAAACTCCTAACTGGCTTACTGTTCGGTACTAATTCAATCCCCGCGAGGCTTTCATCAGCATAACTCAATTATGGAAACTGAAGTCTTTAGTTATCATAAATGATCTTCGCAGAAGACTGGATAATAAATGCAAATTCTTCTGGTCTGATCAGCCGCCCTTAGATTGCAAAACATACTAACTATAGGATGGCTTCAGCTACCGAGTTCTTAACGACATTCAGCCACATTTATTCCCGCTAGTGCCACGAAACAGTGAGAGGATACTGCCCACTCTAGAACCGTATCACCCCAGATCCGGCACTCTAGCATTGTGTAGTGGGGCATTCGTGATCGCTGACGGCAGCACAACAGCAGCCGAGTTCACTGAGGTCACTGGCGGTGACAGCGCTGAACCTTTGGCGGCTGAGGACGGTGGGTGACAAAATATCGGCATCGACTAATCAATGGCGGCAGGAAAGGACTATCAGTATTCAGTTGTGTCAAGTGGGACATATATTTGCTGATTGAGCGATAATCAATACTAGGAATGTGAGCTATAGCCAAATACAAAAATGCAGATTGTTTTGTCTGTCTCACTGATATGGCAGCAAGCTAGACAGTCACACAACCTTGGCCACTCCCATCACGGTCCTGTTTCTATCCAATGACCAGCGGCCAGCTCAGCACCGTGTCATTTACCAATTATTGGAAATTAACATCCGGATAAATAAACAACCGTAGCGCTGAAATTTACATTACATACGACCTTACTACCTGACATGAAATTCCCACGTCAGCCAGTCAGCTGTTCGGCCGGCCCATTCGCCACAACCAGCCTCCGTCCATTTCCAACACTGAGTGCTCAGACAGCGGACAACCGGACAACCAGTGAGAGGGCCTGACGGATACTAGTGATATATGAAGGCCGGCCTGTGAGTCAGGCCAACTAACGCCGCCTAATGACGCATTGAGAGCCAGGCGATTTTCCTCTAGGGGAATGACGCTGGACGGCAAAGCCGATAGAGGAAGAGGGCTAAGGCGTAGTGAACGTTCAGGGGAGATGAGAGAGAGAGAGAGAGAGAGAGAGAGAGAGAGAGAGAGAGAGAGAGAGAGAGAGAGAGAGAGAGAGAGAGAGAGAGAGAGAGAGAGAGAGAGAGAGAGAGAGAGAGAGAGAGAGAGAGAGACAGAGAGACAGAGAGACAGAGAGACAGAGAGACAGAGAGACAGAGAGAGAGAGAGAGAGAGAGAGAGAGAGAGAGAGAGAGAGAGAGAGAGAGAGAGAGAGAGTGAGAGAGAGAGAGAGAGAGAGAGAGAGAGAGAGAGAGAGAGAGAGAGAGAGAGAGAGAGAGAGAGAGAGAGAGAGAGAGAGAGAGAGAGAGAGAGAGAGAGAGAGAGAGAGAGAGAGACAGACAGAGACAGAGACAGAGACAGAGACAGAGACAGAGACAGAGACAGAGACAGAGACAGAGAGACAGAGAGACAGAGAGAGAGAGAGAGAGAGAGAGAGAGAGAGAGAGAGAGAGAGAGAGAGAGAGAGAGAGAGAGAGAGAGAGAGAGAGAGAGAGAGAGAGAGGTGAGATATTACGAAAACATGTCGCTAGAATCCCCCGACATGCCAGTAACGAGTAACGCTGTCAGGCGGTACGCCCAGCCTGGGCCCTACACATCTGGGACCCACACTGATCTCAGACCGAGGCAACGACCGATAACGCGGCAGCACCGTCCAGCGATGTAATGCGTGCGCAACGCCGCTGACCAAACGCCCGAAAAATAATGGCACTGGTCTAAAAATAGTTTAGCCGAAACACCTGTGGATGTAAGCGGTTGGTTGCACTTAAATTGCCCCAGCGCGGTGGTATCGCGATTGGACCCATGAGGTCACACCGTCGTACAAATATTGAATCACCACTCACCAGTCACAGATCGGTAAATAAGTACTGGAACAAAGCATGAGCACCTGGCCGGCCAGCAAGTCATTCAATTCATTCATTCATTCATTCATTTCTTCATTCATTACCAACAAAGACCGGCCATGAGAGGACCGTAGCGAGTTTCACAAGCGACAGGGTGAGAGCAGCACCCTGACAGCCGGGGTGTCAAGCAGCCAAGATCAGCATCGCTTCCGAGAACTGCAACACTTTTAGGCCGTCACCGACTCACCATGTGATAAAGGGGCGGGGGGTTATTTACCGACCACATGACACAGCGGGCCATCATCTGACGTCAGTGGTCAACAGTGTCGTCACCCATTGGGTGACGATATTGGGCGATAAAGAGGTCACGTTGGGTTCATAGAGACCAAAATTAGCCTCTGGCAGTTCCCAAAGTTCATCACAATCTCCATAATTCACTATCGACCCACAGGTCTCTGTCACTCGCTACAGATCACCACTATCCATCAATGTTCATAATTAGTCCCCAAAGGTGACCCATAAGGAGCCGTCCGAGGGTCACCACTTGTCACCAAAGGTTCACCATTTGTCTCCTGAGGTCACCGTCGGTGTCACGGGTCACCGCTCGGCCGCCGCCCGACACGACTTCCCACCATCCCCGCCCGTGGCCACAGGTCACCGACCGAGCCGCCGCTACAGCCACCTCCAGAGACGGCGCTAGAGCCACCGCCCATAGCCACCTCCAGAGACGGTATTCGAGCCACCGCCCAGCCCGCCTCGCGTGGCGCCGACGGCGCCTCGGTCCAAACACAGGTGGAGCCGCCCATAGCTGGACAGCGCATGGTGCGCGCTGCAGAGCTGGGGTCCGCAGTGGACTGCGTGGGTTGCCCAACGCCCATGGTACGGTGCGGGGTCACGCCGGCTCCAAACATAGAGCAATGCGGGCGGGGGCGGGGGAGGAGTTGGAGACACCAACCCCCCGACCCCAAGAAAGATTCAACGGCGAAGGGTGGTGCTATCTGATGGCACGCCTCGGTCACCATTCCAACCAGTTCGTCCGCTCCACAGAGCACGACTAGGGAGACACAAGGGAGACACAGACTGCTGCTCTGCTCCAGCTGCACCACCCGACCGACCAGTCGCCACAGCGCGCCGAGCTAGGCCGGCTGGCCGGCTCCACCCGCAGCGCCAGCCCCGGCCCGCCCTGATCCGACCACCGATATCCTAAAGCGGCGCCACAACGCTCCACCGAACACCGCCCCAACGTCTGCGCACAGCTCAGGTGGAAACCGGCCTTTCCAAGGTGATGGTGGTCGCAACAACGCGTCTCAACTGCTGAGAAATAGACGGGTCAAAGGCGCCGTTCATTTAATCACATCGGGCTTGTCCTATGACCGGGCACGACAGACAAGCCAGTAGCTGAAATAAAGCGTAAGAGTCTGACTATCAACCTCTCAATATCAGCCATCAACCACTCAAGGTATCAACAATCACGCACTGTGTTTCAACTTTACCATAATCCCAGACCTCATTATCACCCACTTCAGTCCCAACCATCACCCACTCGTTCAAGAAATACAACCCTATCTGTCGTCTGTAGTCCCAGCTCCTTGCCATGTCTCTAACCCTCGGACCCATACACCACCAGTTCGCGAATCCTAGATCCCGGATCCGGGATCCGTCGGGGCGGCGGTCCCACGCCGGAGGCCCTCTGGGAACCTCCCACGACCGATATGAACGGCACATGGCGACGGTCCCCGCTCCGGCGCCGACGGTCGAAGTCTGTGTGCCCCGAGGCCAGCGGATCTAGGACCCGCGGCGGGCAGTGTTAGGTTGGTTGACTGCTGCTGGCTAGAGATGGCACGGAGCTAGATCACATGCCAAGCGTGGGTGTTTATGGTGGCAGTACTACACGGCTGCTATGAGCATTGAGCACGGTGGCCGATGGGCCAAGAACCAGGAAAAGGAACCCATCAGCAGTCACTGACAGCTAAATAAATCAACGACAGATTCACATCTCACCGGCAATTCAATGAATGGCGATCGCTCTCCGACGTCATTGGCTCAGCACAGAGACAGCGAAGTCGAAATCCTTCTCATACATGCAAAACCACCCTCTCCACAGTACCGCGGCGCCGAGGTTCAAGGGCACATCAGCCACTGAGGACACGCAGACGCAGCCAATAGCGATAGGCGCTGAGATACAGATCGCCGCCAGTGACGTCAGTGGTCATCACCAGTGACGTCACTCCCGTGTAAGCTAGACTGGAGACACGCAGCCGGTGCATTGTATAGTACCCGAGAAAGGCGCGCCTTCGTGGGGCGAGCGTGAGGTGTACCAGCCCACACACAGCTTTGTCGGGAAGTTGGGGGAGGGGCGAGGAGGAGGAGGGGGCGACATACCACACCTGGCACAAGTTCGAGTTCCTCGTCGAGGAGTTGGAGACTGAATCGGGCGAGGACGTCATCTCGATCCTGCTCTACTCTCTCAGCCTGGTCGGTATGTGCGCCGTGGTGGGGTACACCGGCCTCGGCCTGTCCCTCTGGCCCATCCGCCTCCTGCGCGGACAGGAGAGTGTCCAGGAGCAGCGCGAGGATGTGCGTCAGGAGCGCCGCCGTCTCCAGCTCCAGATTAACACGCTCAGGGACCAGGCCAACTACTCGACGTTTCCGTCGTGGCAGGTGGACCGACTGAACTCCCTGGAGCGGGAAGAAGCGGTGCTCGGACGCCGCGAGACCGAGCTCAATGAGGCAGTCGGCAACTGGATGAACAGGTGCAGTGGCTTTTTCCGTCCGTTCGAGGTGGTTCTGGGCATCACCGTCTTGGTGACTGGTGCCGTCACCTTCACCGCCCTGCTACTGAGCAACATCGACAAGGCGCTGCACTCGCTGGGTATGAAGACGGGGTACATCCTGCCGGAGCGCCAGCTGCCCAACCCGATGGACTGGCTTCTCTCTGAGTCGGACCGACTGTACCCGCTCGACTACATCCTCTACTTGGTACTCATCTTCACCCTGGTCGGCGCCACCGTCAGCTGCATCCAGGACATCGGCGTGCGCGTGTTTGCCGTTAAGCTGTACTCGATTCGCCCGGGCCGCACGCCGGCGCACGGCCTGATACTGCTGGTGCTGAGCCTGGTGTACGTGCTGCTGGCACTGAATGTGCTGCTGCTCTCGATCGCGCCCCAGTACACCATGTACGGCGACCAGCACTACATCAAAGACGAAGTGCAGCCGGACGGCAGCGTGAAACGAGAGGTTCTGCCGTGCACTGCCAGCGCGCCGGCCGGCGAGTGTGTTCTCAGCCGAATGGCCCTGCTGCTGCTGCGCTTCTCCTACAAGGCCTGGATCTTCGGAGCCGTCTTCTACTGGGCCACCTGGCTCTTCCTCCTGTCGGTGGTGATGGGCTTCTTTATCGCCCTCTACCGTCGCCGTCCCAGACAGGGGGCTGGACTTCCCACTGAGGAGGACAGACTGCTGGACAATGTCGACGCCTGAGGACAGTGAGGACACATTGAGGACACGGTGAGGACAGTGAGGACTGAGGACACTGAGTATCTTTCATGACATGGGAAGGAGCCGCGAGGATCTGGGTGATTTGAGGAAAGGGGCAGAGGGAGGACTCTGGCTTCAAGAGGAGAGTTGCTCGCTGTGAGGACAGTCTTGAGAACGCAGGATGAGTGTATGAGTGGCGGAATTGCGTAATAGATGGAAGGATGAAATGTTATTGTGTAAAAGCAAGAGTTTTGAGACGTGAATGCGTTAACAGAAACAGTGTGAGAGATTATTGAAGCTACAGTCTGTTTGCACTTGAGCTCTTTCGCTTGTGTGCAATGATTTATCGTTCCTTTCTGTTATATGAAAGTATGCGAGCAATTGTGATACCTTATCACACGCCAAAGCATACTAATTTCTTTCTTCATTGCCGCCGAAGATGTCTATGCTTCCGTTGTAGACACAGTTTCTTAGTGAGCCAGATTGCCATAGCCAAATGAGTAGATTAGCTGATGTGGTTAGCATGATCAGACAGCTTAGGAGCGCACTCTATCAGCTATACCACCGAATGTTGTGTAACTGGTTGGGAGTTGGGACAACGCTTGAGTGCTCTTGTGCGATTATTGTATCGCGTTTCCCTCATGTCCACTGCCTGTGTTACGTTGCCGCCTTTTCACTACTCAAGGTGGCATGTGAAAGGTAATAAGTCGTGCTCTGTGTGGGAGGAAGCCCAACCCCGCCGAATCCTGACTGGACTGGAATCAAATCATACTGTGACCGTTGCTTCGCATTGAGACTCTGCTGCGTCTTTATATATTGAGTGATCGGTAGGGAAGCGCTATTCAGTAAGCAATTAGTCGAGAGTGGTTACCAATGCTTGTAGTAGTCCGAGCCACTGTCGTGAGTGGAGGCGAGGTGTCGCTGACGCTTTCATTCAGATATACAGTGTCCTAGCAATCCCTTAGATATCCGGCCAAGCTTTTGTAGATGAGAAATGTCACAAATTCAATATCGGATGTAAACACGACTTTCCTCTTATCTTCCGCTATTGTGTGGTTTTGCCGGCAGCGGGACCGTTTTGTTTGTGGCATGATTCTGTCGTCGATGTAATTTTCACCATAATTCAGGCAGACATTGCCGAATTTTCGTCGACGTAATGCTGGTTTGTCAGGTTGTCCAGTGGTTTGCGCCAAATTATTAAGCTCCTGCCGTTTGTGTCATTGTCCCCATGGCTTTGTGCACCGATCTGATTCGCATGTCTCAGCAGTAGTTTTGTTTGTGGTGCCCGATATGTTGAATTAGCTCATTTCACCTCTATTTAATTTCTCCAGTGATTGGGTTGTTGCTGCTCATATGTGTTATAAGTTTCGCCCGCAGTATCGCAGTCAATGACTTCATGCAATATGATCTTCAATGTAACTGCGTGGCATTAATGGATAATCGAATGTATGTACGCATGCTTATCCCAATGTACATTTGCGCCCAAGTTACGAGGCGCCGCTTCTGGGTGACGATACCAGCCCTATTGTAGGTGTAGAAACTAGTTAATACCCACGTTGCCCCATTGTACGAGTTAGGGGGCGTCTTGGTCGTTCGGCTGTGGATATATGTTTACATGTTTATTCTATTAGATGCGTAGTATTTACACTTCTTGCCGGCTTTGCCAGGTTAGTCCTTAGGCGCTAGACGAGGGAAGTTCCCTTGCTTTTCATTGCGTTTAATCAGGTGTTCTCTGAGTTGTATCAGTTAAATACAGTTACATAATAGAGCTGCCACTTTACCACCGGCTGGTGTCCAGCAGAGCGCCGCAGGGAAATTTCACAGCATGTGTTGTGTGCAGCGGCCGCGGCCGTGCTGGAATGTCGACAGATGGAAAGTTACCACTCGGTCCCGACTTTTTGTCATTCAATGGGTGGTCGGGAGAAAGCATGAACTTAAAAATTATCGAGTTCATTTCGCCATTGTTATCGTTTGTCAGTCCGCATCAGGTCGGCGCAAAAATAACGTTGGTAAGTTTCCCAAATCCATACCGCTAGAAGCCAGACATGAGCTCTTCCCTGAGATCCAATACGATGGACAGGATCACTGACGGCTTTGTGAGGCATTCCTGACCCCTCCCCCTCCCCCGAGGGACTCTCAGCGTGCGACCTTGACAAGGCAGCCGACGGCAGGGGGCAGAGGGGAGGAGGCGGAGTCGGTCACCTGTTCAACTCTCCACTCTGTACCGTGGAAGGATGACACCGTCGTCCGTCTGACCTCTCTCGAGAGTTGTCAGCGGTAGTTGCTATCTATGAACGGAGCTACTTGCTCCCAGTGAATCATAGAGATAGCCATAAGGCGGGACAGAAGCCCACAGAGAGCTCAATCAATGACGGCTGATAGGATCTGTCAATGATGTATCGATCAGTGGAATGGTTCGGATGTTATTATCCGCTGGGTTTGTTTGTGACACGCCACCCTATCGATAACCCAGCTGACAAGTTCCGACCGCAAACCGTGCAGGCTGCGATCTGACCTACATGTGCAGTGACCAGGTGTTCCGGTCGCGCGAAGGTCGCACTGTTTCCAAACTGCCCCCTCCCCAACGGGGGATGTTGGTGCCGCGCACCAGTACCTACCAGGTCCCACTCGTGTTCGCTGCGCTCCCGGATCACCAGTCCGGTGGTGCTGCCATTCTGCACCATCGCGGCACCAGGTCCACCGACCCGGCTCTCCTCTGAACTGACACGCCCTACTCTCACTGCACGTGGTATCCGATACAGCCGCTGTGAGCAGCAGCGACCAGCGGCGGCCGCGCCGACACCGGCACCGCCTCCCCGCGTCACAAACTGCCCGCTGGCAGCGCCACTCCGCGTCACACCACTCCGTCACCGCGTCACACTGACACTGGGTCCGTCACAGTCGCCGTGACACACCTCCAACACCCTCACTCCGGGCCGAGCGCCCTGCCAAGCGCCCTGCGTCTGAGCTCCGCCCGGCGCGCTACTGCCACCTAGCGGACGGCGGCGCAAGGTCGTACAGTCTCGAACAGAGAGCGGTGAGGACGAAGGCTGTACGGGACACCCATTCATCACGTTTCAGACATGACGTCTGATCAGCTGTTGGCGTTGCCCCCGCCCACGGGACCTGACCGTTTCACCTTAGTATCTTTGTATACTTGGTACTGCCTTGATCAGATTAGGGTATGGGGAGGGGGGAGGGGGGCTCCACAAAGCTCGAGTGTTGTTTTCTGTATTAGGCTGTGAAGAAATACGGAAACTTTGCCAGCCAAGGGACGTTATGTCAAATGAAGAGACTTTTTTCAGACATGCTGCAGAATAAAGGCAAGCTTGTTTATACCTTACCACAGGCATATCATTACAAGGCGTAGCCGTTAGCCAAAAACCAGCTTCCCTGAATATCATGGTGGGCCCCTTTCCTCCAACTTCATGGCTGCGCTGTTGCTCATTTCATCTTCAACTTAAAAACAATGCTTTATTCTAAATAAAGTAACTCGCCTTGTCCAGCCGGAGCATAGGTTCCTCGATCGAGCCTTGAGGTCCAGCTACCGACACCTAGCGCCCAATTACACAACTAGTACTTTCTACTACTCCCACAGGTGGCGCCACCATCGCCGCCTACAGCACTGCGGTGGCGCCACCGTCGCGTCTCCGGAGCTCCAGCGGACAGGACCGTGACGCTGCCGAGCAGCGGCGGCGGAGGGAAGGCACGCGTGGCCGCCGTCTGCTGCGGTCGCTCGCCACTCAGCGGTGCCGACAGCTTCCCAGAGCGGCGCGGCGGTAGCACGTGCTGCATGACACAGTTGAGCGCCCACTGTGACGGCCCGGCCGACGGACGGACAGACGGACGGAGGATGGCAGCAGATGGGAGGTGCAACGATGTTTGTAAGAAGCAGAGGATCGATTGCATGATTAAGATCAATGATGATGTTCTTCAGATACAAAGGATCGATTGCAAGATTAATATCGAAGTCAGTCCCCTCGGGGAAGTCAATGAGTCATCAAACAGCAAGACGATCCAATAAGCCATAAGAGTAGGACGCACCGGAAGGTATCGACTATTACCGACTACCCAGAACAATAAGCAGCTATCATATCCGGTCCGATCTGGCAGCCGTCTGCGGTGCTGCCACCTCTGAAGCGCCTCCGTCTAGATCAGATAACGGTCGGACGCGCCATCGGCACCCGGCACCGTACAAAGGGACGGACAAATGATCAGCGCCGGCAGGCCGCGACCGGAGCGAAACAATGGTGGAATTACACCTGTTCGTGGTCGTCCATCCGGCCTGTTAGCTAACTATGGAGCATTGATAAATGTACCGTGCCCGGCACTTCATACACGGAGCACCTGAGCCAAGGGATGAGGCAGGAAACCGGCGCATGCCAATATAATCGCTCAAGTTTTCAGCGAAGCTCCACCGTAAACCACCATGTCGTTGACACCCTGGACTCCCACACTTGACATTCCGGTGTCCAACCAATCATCACACATACGAACTGGGGAACTTCGCTCCCCGCATAAACGGCGCTGAACCGGGGCTAACCGCTCGTCTCCGTCCCTCTCCTGCCTTCCCACACAGCCGATTCCCACTCAATGGACCCACTTTCTAGCGCCAAATGTGGCCTGACGATACACAGCAAACCACTCGCGACTCTCCAGATTTCGACTACCCTGCACCCCGCCGGCCCGGTTTGGGCCCCCTGCTCTGACCAATTCGGCGGCGCCCGGCGCGAGGTCACGGGTGAGCGCGCAGGCCTGACCCAGAGTCCGGTGACGGCGACAGCGTGCCGGAGAAAACGGACCGACCGCCGCGCGGGGTGCCGGCAAAACGGCGTTTAAAGGTGGAGACGGACGGGCGCTGTCCCAGGTCGTTGAAAGGGAGGGAAATAGCCATCACTAAACGCAGATACACTATCCCTGGTCAATGAAGGTGTCAGAGCAGAGGCGTCACTAGTCACAGTTGAAGTAGCGACAGCTTATCACTAGTAGACTAGCGATTGATAACGAGCGCTGTCCCCGAACGTGTTAGCGCCGGAGCAGAGCGGTCACTACTCGCAAACAGACGTGCACTGTTCATCGTAGCAGGCGGAGTAACAGTGGGTAACACGAGGATGAATAGTTATAAGCATCATCGCGGCCGCTGAAGTTCTGCAGCGCAACAATCTCAGACAAACGGAAGCGGACCCCGCGTCAAGTCACAGCTGGCTCCACATAGGAAAGACAGCATCGCTCGGGCGACCCTATACAGACTCGGCACCTGCC
The DNA here is from genome assembly GCF_019059575.1 of Amphibalanus amphitrite. Lineage (NCBI taxonomy): Eukaryota > Metazoa > Arthropoda > Thecostraca > Balanomorpha > Balanidae > Amphibalanus > Amphibalanus amphitrite. The sequence continues at coordinate 6,896 of NW_024884098.1, read as the reverse complement.
AAATAGAGTAGGACCCGCACCTGTGATAACCTGGGCTTCCCGGTGTACGCCAGTGAAGGGGCCATCAGCAGAAGCGCTGGCTTCGGCCGGCTCAATAAATGAAAGAACAAACGCCAACTTGCTAGTCAGCGGGGGATTGACTGAGTTATAAAACAAAGTCGTGAGCGATTGGGATAACATTTCACAGGCTAAGGTGGCAGCGAAGCATTGAAAAGGGATCAGGTGATATCAGGCTGATCGGCTGCAATACATCAGGTCCGATTTTATTATGATAAATCGCGCGCTTACGAAGGAATCTGCGCCAGGTGCGGGGCGAACACAAACGATTAAATTGGCCTGTAAAATATACATTATATAATGTCCCGCCGACAGGGGCCCGAACAAAATGGTGCAGCCAGATGTCTGACAAAGAAAATGTTCTCTAACAATGCACTCAATATTACTCTGCTTGCAATACACATAGATAATCGGACAATGAACTCACGGCGAAGGAGCAATCTTGTCCAAAGTGCACCGGCATGACTGTCATAGGTTATTGGTAGTTAGTCTACCGCTTCCAATAAATGTTCCGGTGTTACGACGCCAGTTAGGGAGATCAATCGTCGCGCGAATAAAAATGACAAGCGGGGAAAATAACGGAAGGATAAACCAAAATAAACACCACTCACTCCAATCTGCAAAATGCACAGATCAGATATGGTGCGCGTAAAATTAGACGCCCATTACCAAATGTACTCGTTTATCAAACAGAACGATCGGAGCACTCGAGTCGAGGTGCAGGCAGCAGATGCCCCATTATCGAACGTTAATGATTGTTCAACGTTGCACCGATCTGCATCGCGGCACCATACAGCATACTCATAAAATAACGACCATAATTAAGATAAGGAATATTCAATGAACCAGGCTGTTGGAGATATCCACCAATTACTGACACCCAGGTGGCCGGTGAAATAGGAGAGGAACAGGCAGAGCTTCCATGGTCGAATGATTCTGATCTAGCCCCGGTGTTCAACATATGGTGCGGTGCGACGACCTTTGATAATAGAGCAGCATTCCGTTGCGATCAGAGATAACCATATTTCTCGCCAACACACTAAATGAGGGGAATCAAACAAACGAGATGTCTGGAATTACGTGCATGGCTTCTCATGTGTGGACTTCTTCCAACTAAAATACTTGGCGCATTATTTTCATCACAGTCAGGAGCCGTGTCGTCATATATCTGTCGCATACCGCATACAAACCACGGACATCTACACGCTGCGGTACGCGGCAATCAGGCTGATGACATAAACGCTTTTGTTTATGGCCTCATGCTGTTCGGCGGTTACAATTATGTTGTGTTCGTTAGACTGAAAAACGCAATTTAAGAAAGGGGAGCTTATTATATTGTTTGTGAATTCTTACTGCCACATCCCGCTCCTTTCAGGTAGTAAGATTAGTGAGCACTTGGCACACTACCCTCGTTCTTGATCTCAGAGCACCCACTCAGCAGAGCGATGTCCAAAACGAGACAGGGCTAGTGATTTGTCAGTACCAGCCGGGAATCCCCCATACAACGGAGCGGAGACAATTCGTTACCGAAGAAGACCAGTATCCCGCCGTCGGGATGACCATGGTTTCCCACAGCCTCCGTTCTTAACGGGCCAGCGGCCACCGCGTCCCAGTACCGTGATTTGGCGTCACCACCGGCACCACAGTGGCCTGGTCACCACCGAACGACCGCAGGGTGGTTCAGCTTCACCAGCGGCACCAGTGGGCAGTCTCTGACACACCACCTGATCGTCACCATTCATCACAGACGCTCCAGTCTTCGTAAACGGTAGGACCGGTAGTCATATACCAAGGCGGCAAAGAGGCTCTGAGCTTTGCGAGAGGCTGTGGTCAACAGGCCGAACATCGTCACCCACTTCGCCACTAACCAGCGGAGTCAGCCGGCCGCGGCGGGACACACCGGACACGGTCACACGATGTGAGAGAGAGACGACAGACGCACAGAGAAAGACCGGTGACGACGCAGAATCGGAGGCTGACGGCGCATCCGGGCTGGTCAGACGGTCGGTGTATAGTCGGTCAGGGTTAGTAGGTGAGCCCAGAAGTGAGACTTCGACTGGGACTCGAAAAGCACTGAAGGCCTGTCTTCAAGGTCAGACGAGGACGAGATGTTGAGAACGGTTCGCGAATCCCTCTAGCAAGCGATGGATGAAAATGTCACTAACGAATCTGACTTTCAGTGGCATGTTTAATTAATTCATTCATTTCAACTTGCAAACTACTCGCAAGTTATTTGTGGTAATTATGTCCAACCATATATGAAAGTCAGTCTTCATTGACTGTGAACTGCCTCCATTAATCTAACCCTTTTAGGCTGCCACTTCGCCATTCATGAATGCGTCCATTCATTCATTTAGAAGAGAAGAAAAGCGTCATCAGTTAACTGGTAGCCGAAACCTATCAACTATTCATAATTTGTCACTGGAAGCCACAAGCTTCACCTCGTTTTCTATAACAGATGGTCTATCCAACATACATGGACGCACGGCCTAATTCCTTTCACAGTCGGTCGAGTGGCGCGGGTGACAGCCGAACGGCATGCTCACTGAGCATGGTGAAGGTGACAGTGACGAGGCTGATGGGCCGGGACGGGTACCGGTGGGGTATTAGCGGGGTACCAGTCCAGTTACTGTTAGTGTTATATCTCAGAATTAAAACGGTCGCAGAGTGGCCCACTGACAGTGAGTCATACTCCGCGCGACACTGCGCACCGCACAAGGGTCGGAGACTTCAACGGTGTAAAGAGTCCGAGACCGACTTCAATGCCGCATATCGTACATCCCATTGTGACTTCAACGCCGCACAAGAGCCCACCGTGACTGCAACGCAGCACAAGTGGTCATCTCGCAGCCGGTGCGACCCAGACAGACGGTCACTCGGTCGGCAGCCGCATTGTTCTGCCGTTTTACAGTTGTCACGCTAACGAGTAACGGCAGTGGTGACGGCTGTGACGCGGCCGTCGTCAGTGCGCCGGCCCGTGACTGCCGGTGAAGACCCGCTGCCAGGGCGCCCGCTGACGGCACTGCCGCGGAAACGGGGCGCTGCCGCCGTTGAAGACAGCAAGCAACATTAGCAGTAGGAAGTGTAGTTATTCGTCAAACCCAACCGATAAGACTCTTAGGTTAGTATTAGAAGCCCTAACAAGTCCCGTCATTGATGGTCTTACGGTGTCCCATCACAGACAGTCTGGTCACGGTCTAGAGACTACACAAAGTGGAGCACATGCACAATTCATGACCGTCATATCTTCACTAGATCGCGGCGGATCTTGGCGTCTTGACCACTCGGGCTGGTCATTTCTCTTCGTATCATGAATGATAAAATAACACACGGAGCCAAAAGTGATGGAAAATGAGGACGATTTTTTACCCATCAACGTCAGGCGAGGAAATCTTACTAGTTTAGAGAACAATAACGCTACAGGAAGTTACTGTGCTTCGATCAGCGGTTCAATCGCCCCGCTCCACATCAAACCGATTACCTGCGTGATCGGCCAGGAAGCCGGGCTCCGGATGGGAAACAGCCACACCAATTGGCATTAGCTTCACACTCTGAGTGTGTCCCAGGTAGTGTGTCCAGAATTCACACAATCATGTCACCGGCCGGGTGTAAATGCTTAGGTTGGCGACAACCAATCGAGATAGATTATTGCGGACTCCAACCGGAACATAAGGCCTCCATTGGTCGGAGTACGAACTCAGGCCGACGTGAGAAAACCGTTCCGGGAAATGATTTAAAGACAGAAACGGTGCTCTTCTTAGACCTGCATCTCGAGGAAGGCATAATATGGATGTTGAGAGCTGCCCCGTCATTAGGTTAGAAAAGAGGGCTGGCTGTGAGCCACCCCAATATAATGACCATCATACATACAGGGTGTCCCGAAATTGATGTCCTCTCCCGTTCGTTACGTTTCCCCAGAGCAATACCGGTATACCAATGGCGCTTTACCGGGACCCGACCCTGGGGCACGGTCACGTGTTTGTTGGTCACGTGACCTAGCCAGGCGAGCCGACCCAGGACCCGGCGGGGCGGCAGAGGTCATTTACCGAGAGGGTCGCGAGGCGCGCGGACTGCATATCAGCCATGGCGAAGGAGTACCCTTTGTCGACTCGCTATCGCGCTGTCGGCATGGTCAACGGCGGCACGCCCCAGGTACAGGTAGCCAAGGAGCTAAGGATAGAGCCCAGGACCCTCAGACGCTGGATGGCCCTCGACCGCAAGGGAGAGGCACTGGAGAACCGCGGGGGAAGAGGGAGGAAGACAGCGATGAGCCGGGTGGCCAAAATCGTGGTGGCGAAATCCGTTACGAAACGGCACCAGTCGACACGGAAACTAGCGCGGAAACTCAGTGCAAAAAATCATCCGGCCTCCAAGTCCGCTGTCCACCGGTATCTGCGGCAGTGCCTCCGTCTGAAGCCGCTGAAACCACGCGTGGAGCCCAAGCTGACGGCAGCACATCGACGAAAACGGCTGGACTTCGCTAAAAGTCGGATCAACTGGTCTATACAGGACTGGAGGCGGGTCATGTTTAGCGACGAGTCTCTTTTTGAGCTGTTTCATCCTCCCAACCGCCAGAACGACCGTGTTTGGGCTCAGAACAGCTCAGAAGTGCCTGTCATCGATACCGTCAAGCAGCCGGGCAAGGTCCTGGTGTGGGGCATGATGAGTTTCCGTGGCCTGTCAGACCTTCACATCGTGCCCCGCGGCCAAACCGTGACAGCGGACTTCTACGTGGAGGAGGTGATGAAGGGAACGGCGCCATCAGCGATGAGACGACGGAAGGAGAACGGACCACCAACGGCCATCAAACTTCTGCCGGACATGTCACAGGCCATTTTCCAACAGGACGGTGCCCCGGCTCACAACGCCACCAAGACCCAGGAGTGGTGCCGGGCCAACTTCCCTGGCTTCTGGGCCAAAGGAGAATGGCCAGGTAACAGCCCGGACCTGTCGCCAATCGAGAACCTGTGGGCAATCGTCCAGGACAGGATGGACAAGATAGCACCAGCGTCGTCCGAAACTGCCCTCATCAGGAACCTCCGATCGGCCTGGAGCAGCATCTCTGGAGAAACTCTCGACAACCTGATGTGTGGCATGCCGGAGCGCATGCGGGCATGTGTGCGGAAGCGTGGTGGATACATCAACAAATAAATCATGAACCGGTCATTTTTTGTTTTGATGTTATTGCACGCAATGGGAGAGGACATCAATTTCGGGACACCCTGTATGTCAGTTGTTGGCAATAGACCGTAGCATCATACAACATAACTAATAGAAAGCTACGCTACAAAGCCCGACAATCCATCACGATCACGAAGCATCAATCAAGTGACCCAGTTCAAACATGCAGGTGTATTCAATTACCACTCCTCAGAGCGCTAGCCCATGAAACCGAATACACCGCGTGATCATTAGTAGCACAAAATCAGCGGCGCGATTAAACGAGAATAGGGCGTGGGACTACAAATGGTGTCTGAGTCATCAATCACTACCGTAACGGAACAGACGATCCCGGACGAGACGCTTGATAAATGACAGGACGCACGGGCTGCGGCACCCGCGGCACCGGGCCATTCAAACCCTATGAATACCCAGCAGAGGGTAGTCACGAGCCAGACAGGTAAGCGCGCGCTGGGATGTGGATAATGGCCAGATGAGTAAAGGCTGTGATGTGGATTTGGCGAGACAGGTAAAGACTGGGATAGAGGGATGAGTCAGAAGTCATAGACTAGTAGAATCTATTGTCCTAAGGAAGTCAGAGACAAACCGGGTCAGACGTTACACCACTGGGGGTTTAAACACAGACCAGCCAGGTGCACCACCAGATAACACAAGTCACGAACCAAACTGGTGTTCCCTGGTTCGATAACAAACCAAACAAGTGGCTCCATACCTACATCACCAGTCACAAACCGAACAGGTTAACACGGGACCATCCACCAACCAGACCAATCCCTCCCGTTACCATCTACAGAATCCCTCAGAGGCCCCCACCAGGTCCCACAGGTCCAAATCGGGTGCCGTTACGGCCCAGTGCGTCGGTGACAACACTGAATATCTCTGACGACACCACAGGACAGTACCGGACGGCGGATCTCTCCCCGTCGGCGGCCGCAGCGACCATTACAGACCGTGCCTGCAGCCAAACAGTGGCCACAGAACTGAGACCGGCAGTCGGGGCAGGCAGCTTTCATTTTTGGATACTTTATATTCAGCGGCGCTATGCCACAAATGATGCTGACAATGTGGTTTGTGTTTTCACATTATTATGGAAAGTGGGAATGTGTTCGCCTATGAAAGTGTCCGGCTTTTAGGCTGCAGTATCAGATGATGACTTGAAATTGCCTGACATGACACGCGAATGAAGGTTTATGGGAACTAGGGGAATAGCATCCATTATGAGGATTGCGCACAAGTATCAGTGCTTAAAAGCCAGCTAAAATAATGAATGAACTTGGCCATTTGAAGAAATAATAGATCTTATCAACTTTGAATGCATTCAATTTCGGCGAACAATACCCAGGGTCGATTTGGCACACCGCACCGGGCCGGTACTCCGCCCACCAGCATCCGTCGTGTCCGGCGGCCGCACAGTGGGCCGGGCGGCCGCCAGGAGCGCTGGAAATTATTTGCGCTCGAGTTATCGTTCAACTGACTGTGAAAACATTTCATTTACAACGTTTAGCGAGATACCACACCAATAAGATGTAAATTCAAGACTTCTAATACCATGCATGCATGCATGTTGCAATTTGCATACACTGCACTTAGTTTACTGAGGAGTTCAAAAGGCGTCATTCCTGGTAAGATTTTAACACACTTCCCGGCACTCACAGTTT
>NW_024884097.1:0-22869 GCF_019059575.1 Amphibalanus amphitrite | reverse complement strand
ATAAATATAAATTCAATCTGTGTGTTAAATCAATCTTATTCATATCGTTAATGTTATTCTTATATCTAAACGCGGCCAATATAAAACTACATCATCCTTAGCAAATAAAACCCGTGTGTTCAATGTGATGAAGCTGATGAAAGCCAGATCTGCCCTCCACTCCAAACATATCAACCAAGCGACGTGATGGTTGCAAAGATTGAAGAGCATTGTCAACAGTCGCCGCTACCTTGTAATTCGCGCTTCCTTTGAAGATTTTCATCGCATTGAGTGGCTCAACGCCTCTGGCGCAGTTCAACAACGTTGGATCAACGTGCCTTAAATCCTACCGCCATCTGCGTAGCTCACACCTCTTTGATGAACAGAAAAAGTAGTGTCACAAAAAATATTTGTAGGCCGTATGCTCCTGTATAAATTTATTCATATTTTCGTCTCTAGTTAGGATGTCTGGTCGCAAAACGAAAGGGGTAAGATTTTTTTTTGCATTTATTTTAATCCTGAAAACTAAAATCACAGCCGTCAGCAAACAACGGTTGTCGCCTGGTTGGAAGCGAGGAGACAGCTCAGGTTATCCCTCATTGTTCAGTGGAAATTATTCAGCTTCACCTTCGAAGGAGTGCCAGTAATATGTATTCCCGCCCCTGGCTGGGAAAATGGTCTATTTACAGGTGTGTTTTCTTGGCTCAAGGGTGAGAAGAGTCTTGCCATGCGTATTTGTCATATTCGATAAAACCGCGCTGCGGAGGAAGCAAAACACCCTGAAGCGGCTATTTACTTTTTCAGTTCAGTTCAGTTCAGTTCATTTTATTGAGTGATAAAAACAAAACAATAAGCAAGTTCAGTGGTGGATCAGCGCAAAAGATAAACTTAAATTAAAGCGCCTCTCCAAATCGAAACGAAACTGAAAACAATCGCGCAACTGTGGTCAGCCAGCACCGACCGCGCCAGCAGCCCGCCGAGCAACCCCTTGGACCGGGGGTTCTTGGACGCCGGACGGCCCCAGCCCGGTCAACCGGTGGTGAGGGTGGATGTGGTGTGTCAGTATGTTGTACTTTACGTCGTTCGATGTGTATGTATGAGTTGTGAACAACAATTATCTCGGAATTTGTACTTTACTTTATCTACAGTACCACCTAGTGTTCACATACAATAATGCACTTTTTATAGTTTATGTTTATCTATTAAAAAGGTAATAGAAATGTCAAATACTACGCAAATTATCTTAACATTAAGCACAAAAAACTGGACTCCAAAAGGGCACACAGCCTGCTGAAATGCATTCAGCGGGAAAACAGATGTTTTTGCTCACAATAAATCCCGGACAACAAAACACGCTTGAAACTGCCGTTCTGTATCGCCATATTCACCAATTCATTAGATTGCTGGACATTTCTCAAATTCGCGTGTCAATATATAAACAGGTATGCGTATTGCATAATTATCTGAGAAGCAGGTTTTGGCTGACAGCGGACACACTTTGAGCGTCCCGCACCAGTTTCAGGCGCTGTTGGATGTCGTAAACCCCTTACGAGGCCATTTGGGGTTGATTAAGTTCTTAAAACGGAGTTTACGAGGGACAACTAACGCGATTATATTTTGAGCTACTGCTTAAACACAAAAGTCAGACGTTGCTAGCATGAAACTTCAGAGGGTGTTGTCAGTCAGCAAGCAATTTCGCAACTTAGCTTCAAGCTGAAATTATTATTGTAACTAATGCTGACTGCTTGCTGTGACCACAGACATCAACATATCCGCTTTCGGTCATACACCAAACACCCGCCATTCCCCACGCCCACTCCACCACTACCACCTTCTGGCACCGGCCCACCAGGCACCACAACATTACTGCTGCAACCCGCCCACCCCACTACCACCACTACCAGTCCCATCAGTCCTGCAGCAATGTCTCACCGGTACATGAAGAGTGAGGTGATGAGCATGATGACCATGACGCCACTCAGCACGATGCTCACGATGGCGTACTTCGGAAACGCTGCCGAAGGACAGTTTCAACGGTCAGAGACAATCGCCCAGGGCAGAGCGGAAGAGAGCAGATGAACAACGAAGCTCTGGCATTAGGTGAGCATTAAACATCAGGTGGACAACAAATACCCTGGAAGCTTACGAACAACTATATCATAAGACATGGGACCATGGAACATGAGACTGATACGAGAGAATGACTAAAATGCATATTTCTCTCTCTCTCTCTCTCTCTCTCTCTCTCTCTCTCTCTCTCTCTCTCTCTCTCTCTCTCTCTCTCTCTCTCTCTCTCTCTCTCTCTCTCTCTCTCTCTCTCTCTCTCTCTCTCTCTCTCTCTCTCTCTCTCTCTCAATCCCTATCTCTCAATCCCTATCTCTCGTGACCCGGACGCCAACCACTGTGGCCCTAGTCGCGATGACGTCATATCACATTTTCACGCGACCCCTCACCTGTGTCCGGACAAAGTGAGCCGTCGAATCCGCAGACGGGTTTATCGGGAGGCGGGCTGGTGCGTCCTCCCGACCACGTGATCGACCTGTTCTCCTTCATCGTCAGCTGCTGGGTATCGCCGTAATAATTTGCCACCACCTGTCCAATCGAGAGAGAACACGCCGGGGTGATGTTGGAAAATGTTCGTAAGTGAGTGAAGGCTGTAGGGGATTCATGTCCAATGATTCACGCCTCCAGCACTATCTTAGTCCTTAGAAGGGTGTCTGCAATGCCATCAGCACATTCAGAGGTTATATAAAGCCAGGGAGATTTGTGTAAAGCCTGCGGGGGCATTTGAAAGCGTATAGAGTTCTTTAGATAAGGAGTGGACTTTGCACCCAATAGTAATATCGGCCCACTCGAGTCACGGTGTTAGCATGCCGTTTACGATGTGTGCTTTGCTTAAGCTTTGGACCGCCGAGCGTCTACGTATGACTTGAAAAACTTACCCAGGTGAGGTTATCAGTTGCTGAGTGGTGACATAAGTGGGCTATATTTGGTATCACTGGGCTATCTACGCCCCCGCGGCTGAGTGGGAACATGCTCTCAAGACGGTATATCTGCACGAACATTGGCACCATTCGATCGGCTGTTAAAATGAGTCTAGGACCACTCCGTGGTCACTGATAGAACAGTTCACTGTAACAATAAAGCAGCTATTAAAGGCCTTGGACAATGGTCAAGGTCCACGGTTCTAAAAAACGTGAGTTTATGTTGGAGTGCCAAGTATTTCGAAAGGTTGGATTAAGCTGCTAGAGGTTTATCACTTTTGGGGTTATTCGGGTAGGGTTGCCCCATGTATTTTTGTGTACATTAATGTATTCATGTACAGTTGTACAACATAAATATCCTTATGTACAAGTTGTACATAAGGCAATGGGCATTTGGGGATCATAAGCATTTCTTTTTTATTAGAAAGCAAACCTTTCTATTGTAGTTGTTGGGCTACAAGATGTTTCAAATTTTCGCCGAAGAATACAAATGCCTCTAAATGCCATGGTAATGGATAGTAGATCCCTGCCTATATAGCAGGTTTTTTTAATGTATACAGCATTTCCTTACATGAATTCCTAGTCCAAAAACCTACCGAGGAAGCAAGTCACGATACTTGATCCCAAACGCTACCCAAGGATCCCATCACCGCTGCTCCATTTCACTCACCTCAAAGTTGCCCGTTTCCGGGTCCATGTCAAGGAGAGAATAGTCGGCCTGACGGTCACCGTTTCCGTCAATGGAAACGTTTCCAGTGATACCTGGGGGAGATAGAAGTTTTTTCCGTAAACAAAGCGGCACGTTGGATAAGAGGTTTTGGGTTAGGCAGTGGCATATGCCACGATTTAGGATTGCAGCCGAACAAAGGAAATAAAACTGTGCTCAAAATATATGCTGCATGACGTATTGTAGGCATACGTCAGACTTATGGGTAAGAATTCCACTTTTTTCCATTTCATTATCGAAATAGTAGCACTACGACACAAAAGAATTCACCATGCCTAGCCCTTTATTTGTACTCGTAGGCAACTACTGAAATAGCTAGGGGAAATATTCTGATTGTGGTATCGGATGCCCTCAGCTGTAAGAAATAGTTTACTCGAACAAAACTGCAACATGACGAGTTGACGACACACTGACCGTGGGTTCATGTCCCACGGAAGTGCCGACGATTCATATATTCGCGGTCGGTTGAACGACGTGCCCTTAGAAGGCAAACAATGATCTCGAAATGAAGGATAGTCAGGAGCATTTGAAGTGAAAATTGTTTAGTGATGTTAGCTAGCCATTTGGATGAACGTGTGGAATGTGCTAATGTGAATTGAATTCTATCACCTCATCCATGCCGACTAGACGTTCTGAGCCTCAAATGTTGCCGACAGAATCCAGCTGCAAACTGATTTGAAAACATCACTAAGGCGATACTTCGGCCTCTTTTTACAGGCAATGAATGTGATCCCATCTCATTGCTATGTCATACAACTTAGTCGCAATACCTTGCAGACAGTAACATCGGCATCCCTTTCATTTCGGTCCAGCCTATTCCACGTCCGCGCAAAATATCACAAACGTGCTATCGTCCGCCGCGTGCGGCCACCCGTTCTACACTCGACCGACTGCGTGGCCGTCAGGCAATTTCGCGGCGTCCACGCCACAAAGAGTGACGTATCGGGGCGCGACGGGCCGTGATCTCGGCAAAGAGGCCTGTTTGCACCGCCGCTCCGACCTCGGGAAAAGTCAACAGCAATGACGGCTTCCGGACCTCGCCTCCAAGGCTCCCAGTTTGAAGCTCAGCGAGCGGCTTGGAGGCCGCCGAAATCTGGAGCGGAGATGAGGGGAATCACGCGCTGAGTGAGATGGCTCCGTGATCCGTTTCAGCCTCAATGCAGAGCGGAGGACGCTCGGGAATGGCACGTCGGAAACGTCGCAAATTGAAGATCATTTACATCTTCTCTTGGGAGAGGAATACGTTCTTTTTATGTCACTGAACATTTACTGATCTTGAAAATTATCGAAAGACATGGATCAAACAGGTAAATGAATTGACATATGACATGCTAAATGACTTACTGATATGACATATGATGCCTCGCAAAACGAGTGTAAAATTATTGTTCTTGCTCAGGTACTAGCGAAATTCGAAAATTCTCTAAAATAAAATGCAAATTCCAAGTGTTTCGCAGCGACCTAGAATAACAATAGACCTATAATTGTATCTACGGTTTCTTCGGGATAGGTTAAATTGATATTTCTTGTCAAGCGGGAATGTGTAAGCTCACAGGTCAATGAGATCTTTCGTTCGTTTCTATGGGCGGAATACTTTGCGTAGCACCGGCTCACGAACCACAACACTCTTATTTTATTTAAACCGATCGATATAAGGATCTTCTCAGCAGCCAATCGTTTGATGGAATTAAAGTTAATGACGTGTCTGGTGGAATCTGACTTACTGTGAACGACCACTAACGCCGTACAATCCAGGAAAAAATCCAGCAAAAACCGGACAAGGCCGGACGAAGGCAAAAAGCAAATGATAAAAAAGTCAGACTGTCGTGTCTGGCTCCAAATGGACTCCAGACATTGGGCAAACCTGGGCGTTATCGGTCTCTAATGGCGTACCTTTAATGGCAAACAGTCCAGTGGTCTGGACCCAGGATTAAGGGCCAGCTGTACATATAGAATAGCACGGAGGAGTGGAGCCATCTGATCAATACCGCTCTGCCGAGCTAAAGGTCGAGCTGCTGGAGGGCAGTTCACTGTTCATCACAGAGCCCCCACCAAACGGCAGGTAACGAGGCACAACAGCAGACCGCTCTGAATTGGCTCAGACCGGGAGAAGGGATTCCATTTACGGTTACTACTGATAAGTGAACCCGGTTGTATGTGCCATTGTGCGATGGGTACGTATATAGAGTATGTAGTTGAGTGGTGGAAGCTAGCTCTCCGACTCGACGCTGACAATTAGAGGAGCTATGTATGCAGTCATGTGCCAATCAGCACGATTTCACATAATGGAAATTACATGGAATGGAATGGAGACATAAAGATTACAATTATAAAGAATTAAAGGGACAGTATCATCGAAAAAAAAATCAATGTATGGAGCTGATTTTTTTTTTTACTAGCATTTCTTATTTTTCTGAATCAGAAAAACATAGTTTGAGGACCGAACTCGGTGAAAAATATTGCAACCACATTTCATTTTCATGATTCATTTTCATGAGCGAACCACCACTATACAAGCATGGCCGCCAGTTTGGAAGCATGCAAAATTACTACAGAACTGGCGCAGATAATACATTATTGACGCTACGCTTACGCGGTCGTTCTTCTGATTGAGTTATCCTTAGGGAGAGATAGCCTTAGGTATTGCCTATAAAAATATCACGTGACAATTGGAGGGAGTGACAATTTGACGTGACAATTGACAATGGGAGAAAATATCACGTGACAATCACGTGATAAACGTCATACATTGGAGGGAGATTGTGATTCAAGCTGGAGGAATTCCTTTGTTGAGCCGCTAGAATCCGAAGGAAACAGCGGAAATTGCCTACGACTATTTAATGAATTCAAAGGTGATGAATATGTAAGTGCGAAAAACGTTTTGGCTTTATAAAATTTGATGAAATGACCAGGGTAAAAGTTTTATTACTGGCGGTCAATTCAAAACGGCGCAAACATTTAAACAGTGAAGATAGTGAAGCACGATTCAAAGTGTAGTACACCTTTCGTACTTTGAGCGGCGATAGCGGGATAACGGTGTGGAGCTTCGAGGATCGGTCTTCAGTTCCCGGACCAGAAAGGTGGGGCCTATGCAATGTCAAATTTCATCAAAATGGTGATACTGTCCCTTTAAATGGGTCATTATATATCTATCAAGGAGCTTCACGCCTTCACGGAGGTTTCAACCCGGTTACGCATGAAGTGTATTGTCAGAGAGCAGTAATATTTTACAGTGTTGCACCTGTTCCGGAAGCGTCCCGCAATCGTATTGAGGCCCACACTCACAAGCACAAAGTAAAAAATGACAGACAAAAAGATCGTCTTTTATGTCGTGTTTAGATCGAGACAGGGATGACTGATTTCAGACCTAGCTAAAAGAAGTCCAGGCATAAGCGGCTCTGTCTGCCATTATGGCGAATACAGATGTCCTGGTTTGAGCGGAAACATTTCTGCCGCCCACAGCCACTGACTAGTCGTTCAGGCACGCAAACAGCAGTGAAACTGCAGTCCGACTGGCTGCAGTGTAAACGCAGACCGATGCTGTTTATTCGGCGGTGGCATCACGAAGCGGAAACAGTGGCAGAGGCACGTACGAGCGAGAAACAATTCCAGCTCGAAATGGGGTAACAGACAATTGAAAATTGTTATGGTGGTATCAGTGAGCTTTAAATCACCTCGCAGATTCTTCAGTCATGCTAAAGCTCTCGTCTCGATCACCATTGATCCTTGCATAGCTCAAACCATCCAGCATTCCCCTATTGAAAAAGTTGCTGCCACTATTCATCATCATCCCCCATGACACACAAATCTGAAACAAATGAGCCCAATAACCATCCCACTGAAACCAGTCCCTCATCTCCCGAGTAACCATACATCAGCGGCGGGCCTGAGTGTTCCGGGCTGCACCCAGCTGCGTCCTACGTGACGGGGTCACCGCGGTGCTACTCAGCATTATGATCCCGGCCAGGCAGCGTGGCTGCACGCGTGACCTGACCCATCGTTTGTCAGACTGTGGGACGTCGTTCTCTCGGGGACACCCCGGGAAAGGGCGAACCGACACAGAGTCACACCATCATCAGGGAGATGCCACTGCAGCGGTGGCGGTTGGTATGGCAACGGTATCCAACACAACAGAGAAGGGTGGCGATGGGTGAAACGGTAGAGGTGAGAGGTCTTCTACCCATACGAGCAGAACAGCGATGGGTGGAGAGGTCATCTGTCCTCTTTCCAGCGAATTGGACAGCGATAAGTGTTCAGATCAGAATTCCTCTGAACAGTGGAACAGGTCGTTGCTGGCTGGAAGAGTCAGTTTAGATGTCTTCCATACGGGCCGCAGTACACCAAAAAAAAAAAAAAACAGGAAAAAAACGGCAGCCTCAGCCGCAGGTTAATCGTCACCAATAGTTTTTTTTTGCGCTCGGAACCCTTCTCAGTCATCGTCATCAAGCCTACTAAAAAGCCATGTGTAATTAATAAAAGCTGTAGCACTCGAAAGAGCGTCTCTCAAATGTCATATAGTGTCACAGGAAGGTGAAGAATGATGCAGATTAGGGCAAGAAGTGACCAGGAAGTCCTGAAGGCCTGTCGTATAGAGCTATGCAGCGCAGAGCCGACGAGGCCGATGTAAGATTTTGAAAGAGGCCTCGTATCAGGCCGCTTTCCATTTGGATGTGCGTTTCATTTCCGCCGAGCGGACGGTATAGCGGCTGACTATTCAAATATCCAACGGATAAGGATATGAACTGCCAAGAGTGATGAAACTATCAGATGAAGCCGATATGATACGTTCTTTCTTCACTGCATACGACGGCTTCGAAAACGGACAATGAACTATGCATTTAGAAACTGGTAAGCAAATGTTTTCGTCAATATGAAATTTAAATACATACACCAACAAAACAAATGCTGATTTTGTCTCAACTATCTCTCATACTAGATTCAAATGTTCAAAACTATAATGATGATCTTCAAACATCAAAGCAAAGGCACATATAAAATATAACTATTAACTTATTTTCCCATGTCAATGTGATGCGCAACGGGAGGAACGTCAACAAGCAGGACCATTACCAAGTTGTAATTTCCGGTCATGCCTCTTAACAGCAAAACAATCATCACAAAAACAGCACTTCTGCATGTGCGCGGGAGGATATTGGAACGCCACCGGTCCCCCGTGGGCCGAACTGTGGACTCTCCAGCCGACACAGTGACCTTACGGGCGCCAGATGTGCATCGATCGTCGAGTGGCCGGTACATTTCTGCCTGGCTGGCTTCTCGGAGCCGAGTGCCATCCCCGCCGCGCCGTGCTGTCTGACCGAGCCTGTCTCGAGCGGTTCGTCCGATGGTCCGCGGCTTACCCCCAAACGGAAACCATCGACTGGGCCCGGCGGTGGCGGAGGTGGACTTCCGTAACGGGCTTTACAGATGCGGATAATCGGGATTGAGTAACACGGCGAGATTAAGGGAATTGCTGTTTTTGGTTATTCTGATGTTAAAGTGATTACTATTTCTGTTAGCCAAAGAATCTCAAACATTGTTTATTAGCAGGATGTTACGAAGACCTAAAATGGTGATAATAGATGCATTAGCATACCTATTATCCATGAAAATGTTGTGCAGCTGTTCTGCATCTCTGGTTATTCACATCTGAATGATGATCTTCGAAAATTGCAAATGGCTGTAGAAATGGTGGCTGGCGGTTCAAATGAGACTGATAATTGCAGGGCCCCATAGGCTATGGACCATTACAACAGCGTCGGACTATCAGAGGTCATCCCGAGCCGACAGGGTCACATCGATGGCAGCGAGCCTCCCCATACGCCTCAGCAGATGGCCCGCTTATGCAGTATATTGCCGCCCGAGCTCAATGGCTGTTTGCAATGGCGAACAACACCGAAAGTGGTCCGCGTTATTGAGCCTGAGCTATAATTCCGTGGCGTTTACAAGCAATATCAAGCGTCAGTTTCCGCCTCGCTGTTGGCTTATGGTCGAATCATCGGCTTGCCCGTTACTCCCGGAGTATGGCCGTGGATTTCAACGGCCGTTCATTTCACATAAACGACATTGCAGGAAGGAACAAATATTAGCACTAAATCAGCGGCCGAAATGAAACTGTTGTTAGGAAGCAGCTATGTACGAACTACGAAGGTGCTGTTCGGAATCAAATTTGACAACCCTCGCCCTGGCAGGGCCTTTTTCATAACACGGCCTCACTCAGAAAACACTTTGAGAACATTTTTGAATAAGGGCTCATATGAGTGCCAAAACAGGGCTCAAATCTGTATGATTTTAAAATCGGGATCAGTTAGGCGCCCTTTTCGGGCTCAAAGTACATTAGCCCCGAAAGCGGCATCAGTTCGTCTTCCTTTTCGGGCTCAATTCGAGCTGCGTTTTAGGGCTCCATACGACATTCCGCCATTCCGTCTTTTGCTGTTTTCAGTGCCATGTGTTGGTGTACCTACCGCCGTGATTTCAAAATGAATGGTAAGTTATTAGTTATCAGTTATCGCTATCTTTTAGAAAAAATCAAGATGTTGATGCTCATGCCATTTTAATCCCTTATCAATTAAAATTGTGGTGGCATTTGTTCAGAAAAGGTCTGATCTACAATTGTGGCGCCGTTGATACGAATACGCACGGGTTTGATTATTCGTTTTTCTTGTATTTGCGCCACATGAAAGCATCATATCTGGATTCAGGATGTCAAATAGTGTAAGAATGTGCAAAAATTTTGTCTGGTTCTTCGTGATGATGTGATTGAAGCAATGCTTTCAAGGGTAGGTAAGGATATTGTTACTTGTTCGTAATGGTTATCTTGATGCTCAACTAAAATTAATCCTAACCTTGCCTACTAACCTATTAAGTTAAACTTAGTACCAATACCTACCAACCTACAACCTATTTGGATCTTTCATATACTTATAACATGCTGCTGCTTCTGCTAACATGCTGCGGAATGCTGGTTGACATGATGGAATGCTGGTATGACAGTGTTCCATGTTTCAGAATTTTAGGTGAATAACCACACATGATGGGGAAAATGTTTTCATCCTAAAAATATGACAAGTGGCTTTATTTCATCTTTGCTAAAAAAATATGTCAAAAGTTTGATTCAACAGCCAGCTGCCAGGTTACGCATGACTTGACAGTTGATGCATCTACTCTACATCATTTCATTTCAGATCCTGTGAAGGTTCCGACAAAATCTGAGGTAAAAATCGCATTATGCAGTTTTGCGGAAAGACTAAATCTATCTCATTTTGTCTTCAGATTTTTTTTATTGGGACACCCAATTGAAATCCAATTTTAGAACACTGTGACACCATGCCTGTGTGCCAAGTAAGAGGAAGGGTCTACAAGTATACATCAAGATAACCAATTATGGACAAGTTGAGACTTGAGTCATGAGCTCTTATTTGTGGTTACAATACCTTCAACTGCATGATTTTGCACAACTTCCATACAGGCATCCAGACTGGAAAAGGTTCAAGTCCATACTTATTCTGGTGCTTGAATATGGCAGTTCAAAGATGGAAGGCATATGATGCTACAAAATGAAAAAAGTAATTCAACTTACAAAAAATAGGTACCGTAAAATGGGGTGTTAAGGGACAGTGGGGTGTTAAGGGACAGTTGCATGAGAAAAACTTTGAGTCATATTAACTTCCTAATTTGAGAAGGTTCAATAAAAACTTCAGTGTGGTAGTTGACACTGTTTTGCTCTTGACCATAGGAGAAAATGGTATGGTTTTTCATGCAAGTAATTTGGTTCAAAAATGGATTTGAAAATCAAGCTACATTTTCACAAAATTGAAACATCTCCAAAACTCTGTGTGTACCACATAAACTAGTGGGTGTACAGGGAAAATGAATGCATAAGTGTATTGTCACATGTATTGCACATGTTTCCTGAAAAACTTGTGCAAATCCACCCATTCATTTATCATCCTCTTCCTCTTTTCCAGATACATGCATATTTTGAGGTGGATGTGGGGTGCCAAGGGACAGGGAAGAAAAAATAAAAAATAACATCTAAATATAATTTAATTAAGTAGGCATGGAAAACACCAAATTCCACATAAAATGCTGGCGAGTTTATGCTTTTATCTCTAACACATCTTAAGTTATGTAACAAAACATCTCAACACTCTCTTTTACAATGATGGGTCAATGGAGACTGATGTAGGTAAATGTGATGTCATCATAAATAGGCTAAAACAAAGAGGGCAACATAATGACAAGTGACTACCTTCAACATGGGTTTTTATTGATGACAGAAGATTACTTTTTGGTTCTGTTTACCTTATAATTAGCACATTTTCCACAAGCGTAAACTGCATTACACGTAATTGGCTAAAAAGATCATTAGTGGTGAATGAACCTGACTTGTTTTGTGACAGAATATGCAAAACATTTCAATAAATAAATTGTGTGCCCTTCCACACCCCAATTGTGGGCATTTGATGACCATTTCTTGGAATAATATAGGTGTCCCTTAACACCCCACATTGGGGTGCTAAGGGACAGTGATGAAAAATAATGAAAAATAATATGCAGGTATAAATCTTAAAAACTTTAATGTGGCAGGCATGTAAAGCACCAAATTCCACATAAAATGCTGACAATTTGATGCTTCTATCTCCAACCCTTCTTGAGTTATATAACAAAACACCTCAAAACTGTCCCTTAACACCCCGTTTTACGGTATTCATATCTATCCTTAACTAAACTAACCTAAACTTACCTAACCTAATCCAACCCAACCCAACCACCCCAACCAGCCCAGCCCAGCCCAACCCAGCCCAGCCCAGCCCAGCCCAGCCCAGCCCAGCCCAGCCCAACCCAACCCAAAACCTACAGTCTAAAACCTAGAGCTAAAACCTGCAGCCCAAACTGGAAAACATCCATATGGTACGCCGGACGCCCGTGAAGCCGTCATGCGCCGAAGTTCGGCGCAAGCTATTTTGCAATTTGCGCTGAAATTTCTGCATTATTTGCGCCGAAGGTTAGTGCCCTTTCGCGTCAAAATTAAGCCACTTATACAAAAAGCACGTTTACATCTGCTGGCCAAGGTTTTATAAACCAGACAGAACGCTCTGGGCCTTAACCACTCCTGACTCCCATGTTTGAGCGTCCAAATTAGTTGATGTTTCCATGGAAGCTGAATACCACAATACGTGTAGCGCACTGTAGCATCGTGCCGTGAAATAAGGCTCGGGACGGAAGTTCCGGGGTCACAAAAATTGGTGTGGCGGTGTTGTCGCGGCTGGCGGGCTCCAGCAAGGGGTTTAAGTTTACGACACCACTCTTGTTTCAGGAGAGGTGTCAGCGATTCGAGACTACTTGGGCATGCGGGCAGCGGGGTCGGCGTGGCTGCCTGCGGCTGCGGCCACACATCTTGGCGTCCTGGAGGCGGAGATGCTGATGGTGGCATGAGTCATCACTGGCTGCCCGATTTCCATGCTCCAAGACTCGCCGTGAGGGCCGAGGCGGGCGTCGTGCCGATGGAGAGATGAGGAGGGATGCGCTGGCATCGCGCCTACTGGCGAAGGCGCTCTCCCTCCCGTCGGAGGACCCGCCGCGTCGTGGCGGAAGCCCCCCCCCAACCGTGACTGAAGTCAGTGACCGGCTGGAGAGAGCGCGGGGGAGCGGTGTGGGACCACTGGAGTGGCGCTGCCCGCCGAGGCGCGCTTATCCACGAGACTGCCCCCGTAGACGCCAACAGACGGCGTCACGGTCCACCTGGACCTGCTGCCGATCGGGGCGTCCGCGACAGCGAGGAGGAGTGCTGCGGAGGCGTGACTGGGAGCGCTCCCCCAGCGTGCGACGTGGGCCTGGGTCGACGGGTCTGCGACCGGGGGAGTAATAGGAAGGCGGCGCTGGGGTCCTCACCGAGCACCCAGACAGTACAACATTGGTACTGCGGGAGGCGGCGGGGAGGATTTGCTCCATTTACCGATCTGAGATGGTGGCGCCCAAAACGGCAAAGCAACATCTCCTGAAGCACCCGTCCTTCGAGGAAGACCCCATAATCATTTGCTCCGACTCGCAGGCGTCGCTGGCGACGCCACGAGGTGGACAAGTGGCCCAGACACCCCCCCCCCTCATCCCCTAGGTGCCGCCATCTGGGAGTATATGATGGCCCTAGTGGCTGTAGGGGGCCGAAGAATCCACCATAGAAGGAGGGCGGCGATAGCCCGATTAAGCTGGGCGTCCAGTGGAGCCTCGGCTCTATCATGGGCATTGGGCAAGGACTCTGCGAGCACCCCCGTCTCCTCCATCTTCGACGGCACTCCAGTCAGAAAGCTGTCCCCACCCGAGTTTCCCAGCAGCATGGGCCACATGAAACCGAACAGCGCCGAGCCGCTCGACGCTCAGGACCAGGCGAGAGTAACAGTGAAAAGGTGAAACGCTCGAAACGGCGCGCGCCGCCGGCCGAGGGCGCCGAGCCGGCCCAGGCCGGCTGCGGGTCAAACAGAAGCCGTCTCCGCGGCGGCCGCCCAGTGACAGCGACTCGGACTGACGTCGAGGCACCGCTGCCGCCTCCGCCGACCAACCCGCCGCCCAGCAAGGGCAGTTTGAAGGCGGCTGCGCCGGTGAAGGTGGCGCGGCCTGGCAGGGGCCGCGGCCGGCCCACTCCCAGCTACCCGTCCCGCGAGGTGCTCAGTACCACCGACTCGTCCGATTCTGAGGCAGCGCCGTCGGCGGGCCGCCGCCAGCAGTGACGACGACCGGCTGGCGGCGTTCGCGCGGGACTTGTCCGACTCCTGGTACTCGGACTTGCCGCCCAAACTGGACGCCGGCGGCGTGAGCACCAGCAACGCCAATAAAAAGTCCACCTTCATCCGGCTCTTCTCGCACCGTGTCAAAAGGACTACGCCGCGCGGCCGGCCGGCCAACTCGAATGAGCGCAGCGAAGGGCACACGTCCCCGACGGCGGCACTGGCGCCTCCCACCGCGCCGCTACCGGCGTTGCTGGCAACGCCGATCCAGGCCCATCGATTTCTACTGTTTTGTTGCCTACGTGCCGCTGCCGCCGCTCAGCCAGCACAATGGCGTGCCGGTGTTGCGCTGTCGGATCGAAAAGCGGCTCGTGCAGCGGACGGACGGGTGCGGCCCGCGCGATGAGCCGCCGCCGCACACCGAGCTGCGCCGCGCGGACGTGAAGGTGGAGCTGGCAGCGGCCTGCTCAGTCCCCTCAACGGCGTCGACCGGCTCTCCGGCGATTTGCGGTCAGAAACGCCGCCGCTTCTGGGACCAAGGTGTCAGAGCGCGGCGCTGCCCGTGAGACGTTAAGTTAGCACAGGCAATGTCGTCTGCACTCCTTGCAGTTCATGTTGAATACACAACCATGTTGCGAAGTAATAGGCGCCGGGTTTTTCAGTTCATAGAACTTTTTCCCTGGCTATTACACCCCACAACCGAACACTGACACCTTGCACAAGTATGACTGTGTGTATGAATGTTAATAAATACATGAACCAATGTTGTGTTTTCGGTTCCAGTACCTTCTTTGGGCACCTCGGCAACAAGTAAGTAATCCGTTAGCTTTGCCACACCTAAGATAGGCTCCCACGTTGTTATTTGCTCCCGGGTTAACATAAACCGGTTTAACGTAACTTTTGCATCCCGGCCAAAATTGCCGGTTAACTGTCCCACCGCTCGAGACTGGCGCTAGGCTGGCCGAGCAAAAAAAAAAGTTTGTCCGCGGCTTCGTCTTATTCGCAGCTGCTGGACACGGGGGAGGGGGAGGAGGGGCTGCATCGGACGAAAAGCGGGCTCTGGTATTAACTGGATTTTTTGCCAGCTGGCGCCGTATGGTGGCGCTAGCAGAGCTTCTTACATATCAATGCTAGATATAAAAGAATGAATATTTACCAATCAATTTTTCATTTAAAGCCATTTGAAATATTTATGTCCATCCTACTACCGCGCTTAGGTACCTATATCTAAAATTAAATACCTTTCGTGCGTCGCCAGCTGGCCAGCCAGCTGACGCAATCCAGCTTTTACCAAAGCCCCGAAAAGCGATGACGTGAGCCCTAATATTGGCTTCACCACACAATTTGAGCCCTCAAACTGGAATCAGGTGAGCTCGAAAATGGGGATCAGGCTGAAAACTGGTATCATAGTGAGACTAGTTTTAGAGCTTGACACCGATAATGGGTACTGACTGAGCTCTGTTTCTGCGATCAATGATACCGATTTAAGGGATCGTATGAGCCCATGTGGCGCTAGCTCAGAAAGTATTCTCGAAATGTGCTGTCTGTTTTGAATATGGTACATTAGCCCGAAAACTGGTCTCTGAGCCCGAAAATCGGGACACTGTTTTCTCAGTGCTGGCAGGGGGGGGGGGGGTCGATGCGACCCCCCCCCCCTCGCGATTGGCTCCTATGGCACCTAGAAACACCAAATTTGGTAGGTAGGTGGGCCCCCCGGAGTTCTCGCCCCTGTGCAAATTTGGTTGCTCTAGGTCAATATTTAGGGGGGTTTTGGGGGGTATAAATGTAAAAATTTCGCTAAAAACAGGTGAAAAGTTTTTCGCTTATAACTTTTGATCTAATTAAGATAGAGCAAAAAGAAAAGCACCAGTGAACTCAGCACGTCAAGGCGCGTCGAATGATATACTTTTTAGCTTGCTTAAGTGTACTTAAGGTTTTTCTTAAATTTTAAGTAAACTTAAAATAATGAATTAAGTTCAAGTTAACCAAATTGCATCATATCGCATATCATTCGATTCGGCTGATCACCAGGAACACAATGACACCATTTTTTAAGCTCTAGCGTCATTATGTGCCAAGTTATTGGCAAAAACGTCATTTGACCTCAGTTGACCTCATTTGACCTGACCCATGGATAAGTACGCCAAACAAAGAAGCACCAAGTGACCTGCTGTTAATTACTGTGGTTTCAAAGCACAAAAGTGATAGAACGAAGCGGATATCTCCAGTATTTTCCGAATTTAGTATTTTCCCATAGGCTTAACATTACGACGTAATGACCTCTAACTGACCTCAGGTCAGTGACCTCAAAAAACCCGAACTATATGTTATACAACTCGGTGAACTTAGCACATCCTGAAAGTTTGAAGGAAATTAGTCCAAAACTGTGAGTTGGACAGGTGCAAAAAGAAAATTGAAATTTGACCATGACCTTGTACCGGTTTTTCTGACCTGGTGACCTGACCCAAGGTCACCCGGACCTGAAATTTTCAGGTCATATGTAAAAAGGTTGCCCCATAGGCTGTGCCAAATTTGGCGGCGCTGCGCGCCGCCGTTTTTACGCTATCTTCGAAAAACCTTAGGGGGGGGTCGCATCGACCCCCCCCCCCCTGCCAGGGCGAGGGTTAAAATGTTTGAATTAAAATAAAAACTTTCGGTACTTTGATAATTTCCGAACGATAAAATGTAGCATATTTTGTTGGCATGGGTAATCGAGGAATGGGTGAGCTACCTGAAGTGTCCGTAGCACGCATACAGTGCGCTACACTTACCGTATAACATTTTGGAGCTCGCCTCGCTCTCTCCGTACTCATAAAAACGGTGTTCTTACCGAAAGAAAGCGGTATTTTCAAAGAAAAACTTGGTGCGAGTATGAAATCATCTGACGTGCGAGTATGAAAAGCCCCAGTGTACTGTGGATTATTCGTGAATACACATCTGAATCTGAATCTGAATCTGGTCACTCACTGAGGCATCTTCCACTGCAGGGTATAATTTCAACATGCTCACCGGGAAAGGTGCGATTCCACATGGCATGCGTGACCGCCGAGCCGTTACTGATCTCGTATCCCTGTTCGAGAGTGTCGTTCAGTGCGTAGGCGTACAACATCACAGCCTCGTAGAATGATGCCACAAACGTGTTGACCGCCGCCTCTGGGTAGGTGTAGTTGAACTCCTTCAGAGCCACGGCTTTGACCTGCGGAAAGAGAATGTCATCAGATCCAAATAGCCAGCGGGGTAGTGTGATTGCTGTCGTCGTAAATGCCGTTACAGAGGACTTCGGAGCTTCAGTTTCATTTTGGGACTTCAATTTGGACGTTCGGTGGATTTCAATTTGGTCGTTCGCTTTAGCGATTGAATCGCACCACAGTTTGTCATCTGGAGCGATATCGTTTTTTTGTGTGATGACAAATCAACCCCACAGGGCAAACGCTTATGCCCTGGAGCCTGTCATTTGTTCCCGATGTCAATAATGCTATTTATCGAGCAACGTTGTTACTGATGTTCCAGCATACGAGCTTTGACATTCAGACGAGGGATGTCAGCTAACACACTCAAGTGTTAATACTTAGTGGATGTTTTGGAATGTAAAATACAGGGAGCAATTGAAGCTTAAGCATAATATAGTGTGCATCTTATACATTACGGGCGTAGTTCGTTGGCGTCATTTGGTCATGAAAAACATCCGTCGCTACACAAATGGTGGTGTTCATTTATTGCTTACCACAGGGAATTCTATCACGTTTGTTTCAGCTGTAACTTAATGCCTTCTTAAGGGATGCCATGTTTTTGAAGCTATTTGGATAATAAAACGTATCATTTTCAAGCTCATACCAAGTATCCAAACACACTTTTATAATGAAATATCAGCAAAAATCGAAGTTATTAATTGACCATAGCAAACTTGATATATTTGTTAATGTTCATAGACAGAGACCGGAGACGTAAGAGATGAGAAGCTCAAGGAAAAAATATGAAATTTTTTAGAGGTTTTCATCACCTGAAGAGACTTTTTTTACATTTCCCGGTTTCCTAACGGTTTTGGTGAAGCCTTTTGTCAATATGAAATGTTTTTGCGGGATTCGCAGAAAATATGAAGGATGAGTACCGCATGCATGTGTCAGCACTCGCCTGTCCTCATTCTTTAAAAAATTCAAGTTACTATCAGAAAAACATTAGGCATCCATCAATTCACACTTGGAAACCATCAGCATGTAAGGGAAGACTGGGCTGAACCCACCCAGCTGACATATTTTTATCTATTGCTCGGGCGATTTTCTGTAAACGCCCCTTTGAGCTCACTGATCAAAGAAGCACCGATTCCCCTACTTCAAACGCTCTTCTAGACGCTTCCGGGGAAAAAATAATTCACCCACCATCTGATTGAAACAATCTCATTGGACTGAAAAAGGAAACAACAGCTCGTTTGACCTGCACCAGTCAACGACCTGTTGTAAGTACAGCGCGTAGTCAAAGTTGGCATATTTTGTATTATGTAGCTTTCGACGGACGGTGGCTAAGGCTATCAAAACAGCGCTGACGGGAACAGCTCTTCGGTTAGCCCGAGAGCATCAAAGAAGCGCCAGAACAAACACAAAACAGAGTGCTGCCACTTCCGAATCAACACTTTGCCTTGGCTTGGGACATGGAAAGTGGTTCGGAGGAAATAGGAATGTCTCCATGGTTCACAATCGCATCCCTGACATTGCCGTCCTATTCATACTGTCTAATTTAGCTTGTTAGTTTGGTACATATCTGCATACGTGCAAGTGCATTATATAGCAGTCTTACATGAATTGGTAATGCCCGAGCTGCGCGAAGAAGAAAATGGAGGAACACGAATATTGTGATATGCTCGTGTCCCTTTAGTTTTCCGAAAGAGCGCATAGTGATATAACGAAAACGGCGAAGCAATGCATGTCTGCTGCTTAGCGGTATCAGACGTTGCCGAAAATAATGCAAATGTCAGAGCAGCCGTTTCATAGAGTTTTCAATTTCTAAGCTTCATTAGCCTTCTCATAAATTTCAGGTTGCAAAAGCCACTCGGTGCCAAACGCCAAAGGACCGGGTCCAAGCAAACCCACTCTCCATTTTGTCCCGCAGTTCTCCGTTCGACCCAGCCCGAGAGACAAAAGTTGAGACCTGCTGCCGGAGCCAATGCCCCGCGTTCTGTCTTCCATTAATTAAATCCGGCGCCTGTGCCGCAAACTTGGACGCGCGGCTCAGCTGGCGGGGCACGCCGCTGCCGGCGGGAGGTCGGCCATTCGTCTCTCTGCGGGCTCGGCACGAGGCAGTGATTGTCGTCGCCCAGATACAGTCTATCGGGGGCAGACAGACGGCCACCCGCCGGCTTTGTGTCGGCCACGTCGCTCCGAGCTGTCATCCGCGCGACAGATGGTCCCCGGCTCGTGGCGGCAGCTTCAGAGACAGACCGGCCCGTGCCGACGGGTCGGAGCCGATCGGGTCGGCGGGCGCTGGGTTTAGTTCGGTTCAGAGGTCGCACGGATGGCAGAATCACTGGGACATGACGAGTCCGGCGGAACTGAGGCGACAATCGCTGAAAGTATAAATCTATCTGAGCACATGTCAGCGACCAGAGAGCGTGCAGTGGAAAATTGAAGTGCATTGGTGTGACAAGAATGACAATCAGCCAACAATATTTACTGTTCCTCAGAGAGAATAAAGACCGATGCGACATTCAAAACATCACTAAAATAAAAACATATGGCGATGGTCAACTTAAAAAGTGACGATATTCTCGCATGGAAAGTGTGCAGTGTGCACTGTTCGTGTTGTTGCTGAATGTGGATTAGTGGCTGATACGTGGATTTATTTTCCGATGGACCGATAGCCATATTTGCGGCTTAAATTAACTACTTCATGCATCTAAAATAATGAGCACTGATTGCATAAATTTCGTTTCGGGGTAGGCCTTTAAAAAAGTGCTGACTTTTCTTACTTAGAAAAGGCCTGCTTCGGCGTGGAGCAAAATAAGCGAAGCCTTAATAAATGCAGTTAACGCCACTGAAATTCAGGCAGAATGGAACGTGACACACACGCTCCTAGTAGCTTGATTTGGGGCTCGAATAGAGGGAGCGGAGGATGGCCAGAACGAGGAGGGAGGGAGGGGCAGAGGGGTGGGAGGAGACCCGAGTCGTGGCGCGGTTGACGACCCGGGTCCAGGGGGAGGGGACCGGGCTGCGGCCGAGGCGAGATAAGACACGCACAGTACACAGGCCGCAAAACAGGTCGGGCAGTCCAAGGCGCGCGCTCAGAGGCGGCGGACAGTGCTGAAGGGTGGAAACGAAGCGACAGGCTGTGGAAAACGATCGTGCGGTCGCAGAGGTGACGGACAAAGCGAGAGAGTGGGAATCGCGCGTCGAGCTAAGCGCTGTAAAACGAGCGAGCAGGAAAAGTAGACAAGGCCGGGAGACAGGTTTGTGGAGCGACAGTCGACAGAGTACCTGGTGCTCAGCAGAGGGGGACCAAGGGAGACGGACATGGCCGGTAAGTCAGGCTAGCGTGCTAGCGATACTAGTCATATAAGGAGCCTGCTGCCTGCATGGCTGACTCGCCGAAAAGTCAAGCGAATGGATCATGCTGATGCTGTGAACGAATCAATACCAGTGGGATAGACCGTTGTGCAGAGACGCACATGGCAGATGTGTGTGTCCAGAGTCGTTGATAGTGAATAACTGATCCACTACCACCCGCTCCATCTGGGTATGGATGTATATACCGGCTCGTCGTCCATGTCACAGTAACACAGGGCGGAGACCCAACATGTCTGAACCATGTTGACCCAGTTAAATTCGCTGTTCGTCAGGTACGACAGAACCGTACCGACGCTGCTATACACATGGCTGAATCGTGTGGGCTCATTAATGCGCCTGGTATGCCTGACCCATACCGGTGCAGAGCAGCAACAATCCACATGCATGAACCATGCAGACCCAGTTAAATTCACTGTTCGTCAGGTACACGGGCTCATTTGGCGACCGGTTGCCTGACCCATATCGCAGTAAAACTCGCTGTAAGTCAGATATGCCTGAACCATATCGACGCAGCGCCAAGCCACACATGCCTGAACTATGTGGGCTCATTTATGCGCCGGGGACGCTTGCACCGTATCGGTGCGGCAATGCAACATGCCTGATTCATGTTGACAGAGTAAAACTCGCTGTTCGTCAGATATGCCTGAACCATATCGACGCAGCTTCAAGCTACACATGCCTGAACCATGTGAGCTCATTTATGCGCCGGGTACGACTGCACCGTGTCGGTGGGGCAATTCAACATGATGAATCATGTTGACCAGTAAAACTCGCTGTTCGTCAGATATGCCTGAATCATATCGACGCAGCGCCAAGCCACACATGACTGAACCATGTGGGCTCATTTATGCGCCGGGTACGCCTGCACCGTATCGGTGCGGCAATGCAACATGCCTGATTCATGTTGACACTGTAAAACTCGCTGTTCGTCAGATATGCCTGAACCATATCGATGTAGCGCCAAGTCACACATGCCTGAACCATGTGGGCTCATTTATGCGTCGGGTACGACTGCACCGTATCGGTGCGGCAATGCAACATGCATGAATCATGTTGACACAGTAACGTTGGCGAGTTTGGCGTCTTGTTATCGATCATGATATGAACGATAACGCGATTTGGGTGCAGACGGCCATCAACAGCCAATACTGGACAACAGATCTGGGGAGCGTACGGTATGAGACACCCTAATCAGTAATAGGGCCCACCTATTAGCTTGATTTGGGGCTCGAATAGAGGGAGCGGAGGATGGCCAGCACGAGGAGGGAGGGAGGGGCAGAGGGGTGGGAGGAGACCCGAGTCGTGGCGCGGTTGACGACCCGGGTCCAGGGGGAGGGGACCGGGCTTCGGCCGAGGCGAGATAAGACACGCACAGTACACAACACAGGCCGCAAAACAGGTCAGGCAGTCCAAGGCGCGCGCTCAGAGGCGGCGGACAGTGCGGAAGGGTGGAAACGAAGCGACAGGCTGTGGAAAACGATCCCCTCCCACCCTCCCCAATAGCAACTTTCAATCCAAAAATACCGTCCTATAGACACACTCGTCGTCGGCCTAAGTCTTGTTATCGATCATGATATGAACGATAACGCGATTTGGGTGCAGACGGCCATCAACAGGTTTGGCGTCTTGTTATCGATCATGATATGAACGATAACGCGATTGGGTGCAGACGGCCATTAACAGCCAATACTGGACAACAGACCTGGGGAGCGTACGGTATGAGACACCCTAATCAGTAATAGGGCCCACCTATTAGCTTGATTTGGGGCTCGAATAGAGGGAGCGGAGGATGGCCAGAACGAGGAGGGAGGGAGGGGCAGAGGGGTGGGAGGAGACCCGAGTCGTGGCGCGGTTGACGACCCGGGTCCAGGGGGAGGGGACCGGGCTGCGGCCGAGGCGAGATA
>NW_024884096.1:0-25451 GCF_019059575.1 Amphibalanus amphitrite | reverse complement strand
GTCCGCACGGCGGACCGGCCACCGCCCGGGGCAGGTCGGGCCGCAGCTGCGCGCAGGGGCGGCGCCAGGCACAGGGTGAGTGGAGTAGGGAGGGAGGGAGGGGCAGCGGCCGCGGTGGCAGGTGGCACCGGGTCCGATGTCCGACCACCGTCCCTCGCCGCCTCGGTAGCGAGGTTGGTAACATCAGGCTTTCACCCGGCAGTCCCGGGTTCAATTCTGGTCTCCGCCCGGCAATCGGGGGCGGTCGCGCCGCGGAGCGACCGCCCCTGCGGCCGGGGTCGATCAGAATTGTTCCTTGGATTGTCGGGTATAAGTTGTGATGTACAGCAAGCGGCCCCTCACCAGTAGGTGGGGGGCCGCGCTACCGGCAACCAAATATTTATTTCAGCTGCATCCCTCCAAATTTTGGTAGCACCGTTGAATATCATGTCACGGATCGAATCTCATCCGTGCCATGAATATGAACTGTGCTACCAAAATTTGAAGAGACGCAGCTGAAATATGTCACGTGGGACCCAGACACACTAAGTACATCGCGTAAGTAAGACACAACCAGACGTGTGCATGGATCCAAGTGATTGATCTACAATTTAGATACAATTAGAGTGGATTTGGAAGCAAACTGCAGGTTAGGATCTATGTATTCTATGATACCAGCTAGTGATGTCAGTCGGATACCAACTTTTTGGTATCCCGATACCAAGTTGGTATTTGGTATTTCAATCAGATTGTTTTTGGTATTTTGTTGGTATTATGAACCCTTGCTAATGTAGGTATACAAGGATCAAAAATTGGTAAAAAGTTGGTATTTTCCTCATCTTCTCAATTTGGTTCGGTTTCGGTATTTCCTGATGGTTTTGGTTGGTATTTGGTTTGGTATTGGTATTCCGATTTTCTGTATTTGACATCACTAATACCAACGGATCAGGCGTGAAAATGTATCCTGGATCTATGATCTCATAGGATCTGTCGCAAAACCAAGAACATGGATCTAAGATCAGAGTAGATCCAACCATGCACAACATTTGAAACCATGTTTCCAAGGGTTTCTTTGTCAATAAGTGCCACAAAATTATGGATTATGAATCTCATGCAATCTCGTTAAATCACTAAAACAGAACGTTTGTTAGTTGCAACAAGTGATTTTTTATTTCTGTGTTGACAAAAAATAAATGAGGATCTATGATCCCACTGGATCTCAAGCGGAAAATTGGAGTCGGATCTATGATATCTTCGGATCTCTCGATAAATTAGAGCCGAGCCTATGACCCTGTCGGTTCCGAGATCAGGATTCGTGGGATTAGATCCCAGATCCATTTTCTCGGATCCATGCACATGTCTGGACACAACTACAAAAAAATGAATCTTAATTAACCCGGCAGTTGCTGGGAGGGGGGGGGGGGGCTTAAACACACCCAGCCGATAACTCGAGAACCAATAGGGGCAGCGCAACACGCGAGGCGGCAAACAAAACAACGCGACAAGACGCTTCTAATGAGCACTTCAAAATTGAATTTCGAGGTCACAGGTCGGGTCAAGGTCAGGTCAGTCACCTCAGGTTGGGCTTTCAGTAGCATGGACTGATATGCATGATATGATCGAATGATATGCAACATGACCTATTTGGGTCACCACGTGCCCTTGACCTTTCCAGGTAAAAAAAAAAAATTCGAAGCGACTGAAGGAGAGAAGCACGATAGTGCCATTGCCAATGCGTCATCTTTTCTGGTTCAAAAGTCATTCGTGAAAATGATTTATCCAAAAACAGCTATTTTCACAATGTTTGACCTATGGAGGCTTAACCGTTGACCTGAGGTCAATTTTGATAACCTTATCAAAAGGAAGTTCAAAAGCTATCGATTGCTTTTCCATGCTTTTTCTAGCTATCATACCTCCTGAGATAACGCATGTTTTCTGAAAAAAATATGACATTTGGCAAATGTTGACCTTTGATGACCTCTGGTGACCCCAATATTGCTCTAAGATGAAAAATGACTGAAATCCTTCTTTCAACCGTACGCATTGAGAGCTATCGACTGCTTTTTACCGCGCCTTTCTAGCCCTCTTAGTTTTTATTACAGGTGGGTGGCAACATATGCGTCCCCCCGGGGTGCAGTTGGCTGAGACCGCCACTGGGGCGCGGATTAAAAATTAGTTCACAAAATAGGCAGCGTTGGGATCCTAAGCTGTATCCTGAGAACACCTTATTGCTTTATTTTTATTTCAACAATTTCATCCTTTTCACATGATCTCGGACTGGCCAACAAAATGTCGACAATAAATACCTACTAATAAGTAGTATTTGCTCATGTATATTCGTGAAATGTTAAAATTACAGTACTAGAAAAACTTGACCTATAGGTATTTCGTCCATCGGACTTATTCAGGGAAGACGAAAACAAATGAAAACAAATTCAGTGCGGCTACGTATAATATGTTCGAAAGAAAATGACTGTCGCATGAAATGTTTATAGCTTTTAACCCGCGCCCGGCTGGGGGTCCTGGATTTCCACGCCCTGCTGGGGGGGGGGGGGTGTTTGAACACCCCCCCTTGTAACTCGGCTCCTGAGCCACGTAGCGATACGCGGAAGGCGGCGTTCGAAAGAGCGTCAAAAATAATGACGAAATCACTTCGGTCAATTTTTTGGTCAGGTCAAAGGTCAGGTCACCAGAGGTCATTGAAGGCAAAATTTCGCCGATTTCCAGGTCGAATGTCGAAAATTTCCAAGAAGCCAACGCATAACTCGGGAACCAATAGAGCTACAGCGCCGCGGAAAAGCGCATTCGATAGCCCTATTAACGCCCTTTCTGAGTAATTCTCTCAGATTTGACCTATCGTCAACGGTTTTGCCTGCAGGGGGCAAAAACTGCAAAAATAGCCGATTTTTTCGGAAACAGTTTTTCTGCAATAACTTTTGACCCAAGCCTTGTACGAGCTTACTTTTACCAGCATCGTGTTCCTCTCGTCAAGACGCATCGAATGAACTATAACTTGACCTTGAAAGGTCAACTTGAAAATTTGACCTCAGGTCAAGGTCATGACCTGACCGGAAAGGGTCATGTTGCATATCAGTCGATCCGTATCGTCTAGCTGAACACATCTAAGGCGTTTTCATCGCTCTAGCATGCCTCTATCAAAAGTTATTTGCGAAAAACTGTTAGATACCATTCGTGACCTAAGATGACCTCAGGGCATAAACAAGGGTCACGGACACCATTTTCATGTTCAGTGTGTCTAAACCACTTGTAATTCGGTGTTTGGGAGTGTTTATAATGTCTTTCGTCCAAAAGAGGCGCATTTCAATTTTCTCCCATTGACTTATAATGGAGAGGTCGCAAAATTGACCTGACCTTAGGTCATCGATATCAAAATTCTGAGATATACATTTTGTACATGCTATTGCTCTTAGCAATCGCTGAAAGTTTCAAAGCGATCGGTCACTCGGTGTAGCTATGACAGACATTGGAACTTTTTATGAGGTGAGGTCACTTCAAGTGACCTGGTGACCTGACCTTGAATGACCTTGGTCTGAAATTTTCACAACATGTGTAGAATTGATGTATGATAAGGTGTACCAAAAACGTCGCGAAAAACCACAAGGGGGGGTGTTCAAACACCCCCCCAGCAGGGCGCGGGAATAAGTTATATTT
This sequence comes from Amphibalanus amphitrite, assembly GCF_019059575.1. NCBI lineage: Eukaryota > Metazoa > Arthropoda > Thecostraca > Balanomorpha > Balanidae > Amphibalanus > Amphibalanus amphitrite. The sequence continues at coordinate 21,800 of NW_024884096.1, read as the reverse complement.
ATTTCTAGACATGCAGATACAGGAGATGAACGTAGGTACTAGACAAAAGCCCGGCAGTTACAGATCAAATACTCGGTCCGTACTTGGGCCCGATTTAACCCCACCTGGGGGGGGGGGGGGTCGGGGGGGTCGGATCCGAACCCCCTCCATTTTTCTTGAATAACTCATGAACCGCTTACGCTATCAACTTGAAACTTGGCATACCTTCTCCCTTATCAATTTGACATCTCCTGTGCAATTTTTTTTAAGAAAAAATCCAATTTGTTGTAGATATATCGATGTTAGTGATGTAACTACATGGCGTTTTAGTCAAAAAGTGGTAAATGTTAAAAAATCGTCAAAAATCAGGGTTTAAAGCAAATTGCAAATTAAGGACATGAACAGACGCAGCTCAACGAGTTCTTTAAAATGGCTATCTCGGATTTTCCATGAAATGCGTTTTTTTACCCCTAAAACTTCAAAAAACTATATTTGTGGAAAAACAGCTAATAAAATCCAAAATTTTGAGAATTTTCAAAAAACCGGAATGTACATATGTTGTAGAGCTCTATTAGAACATAAGATGTCCCAAATTTCAACATCCTATTTTGATTTTTGAATCACAAATTGTAAAAAATAGCTCGAACATGCATAGGGCATGGTGACGTCATTAGCATTTTCGTGAATTAGAGGCACTTCTGAACATCGCATGTGAAAACAAATGGCACCACTAGGTTCCTGGGACAACGCTCGTCTAGAAAAGCGCATTTTTATGTCAAAAATAAAAAGTTGAAAAATTGACCTTTTTTCTTAGCCCTCGTTTAGTTATGTATGGTATAAACGATTTTTTATGCTTTCAATGCACACTTATCAACCAGCGGTGAATTGGGGTCACATATAACCATTACCATCGGATTCTGCGTGAAAAATAAGCCATAAAACATGTGTCGCACGCCCATGTAGTAGAAAGTGAAAACCGTGACCTTTCGTGACCTGACCTGACCTTGACCCGTACTTAGTATGACCCCTATACGCACATGGTACCTTCACTAGGTCTTTGAGGTCATTTTTGGTGAGTTTTGAGCAGCAGTTATCGATTCCGCTGTCCGTAAGCCTAATCATGCAAAACCCTAGAATTTGACCTTTGACCTGACCTTGACCCGAAAGTTGACCTCAATTTCAAAATATTAAGAGTGCTTTGGGAAGGTCTCGTAGAGAGCTTTCGAACGCCGCCTCGCGGGGCTCGATGCGACAATTGGTTCTCGAGATAACAGGGGGGTCGGATCCGACCCCCCCCAGGCTGTCGTAGGTACGGAAATAGCCCAGGCGGTGCCGGGTTAATCGGCACTACGTTCGCTATTGATCAGAATCGTAATCAGACTTTCCCATTTGACCTGACCTTGACCTAACCTTTAACGAGGGTAGTAAACGACTCCTCCCCCATTAGTGAATGGTATCCAGCTAGGGGCTTATGTAGTTGAGCATGGGTTAAAATTGTCCGTCAATTTGCCTAAAATGTCGCAAGAAAAAATGGCCTTAGATTGCATCTGGTGACGAGACCTGAGACCTTTGACCTGACCCCCATATGCCAAAGATACAGCACTGCGTAGAGATACAAGAAAGGGCGGAGCTTGGGTAATGCATTTTGACAAATGCCTTTATAAGTAGTTAAAGATTATTTAGCTTCAGGCTTTCACCCTGTTGTCAGTTTGACGAATTGAAATAAGTAAAATTGGAAAAATCGGATATCATGCTGTTTTAAATTATCATTCTTATTTTGTATACGTAAAAATAATATTATACACTGTATGCATAACGTTATATCATTATAAACAAGCTTTCCATAAAACACTTGTGTAAAACGTGGTAACATGCGGCGTCACATCCGGAGGAAAAGTCACACCCCACGGCATAATAAAGGCTGCCCCACACTGGACCGCGCATGCACGTGGGAGTCTGCGAGTGTACATACAAGACTGCGAGTTAGGGTTTTGGCACAAGAACGTGGGTTATGCTGTAATCTGTAATGTTTTTTATCGTCTACATTGTCTGCATCATTTTCTTGTTAAAGGGACCCTCCCACCTTAACCCTAGAACGCCTAGGGGGGGGGGTTGTATCAACCCCCCCCTGAGGTTTTTTCGAAGTGCACGCTAAACGGCTTGTTGTAGCGGGCTGAAATTTTCAATACCCTCTGGGGCAACCTTTGCGCATCTTTTGCCGAAAAAAATTGATCGGGTCATGTCAGGTCACGGAGTTATGACGTCATAAGAGGTACAGCCTCCGGCCGGATTTTCACAAACTGAGTGCCAACGCCCGAGGTTTCCTGCCGGTGGTACGGACATCGGTTGATGGATCGTGATGAAACTTGCCATGCATGTTGGGGCAAGTATTGGCTATCATATGGTATAAGAAATTTGACCAGGTCAGGTCACGGAGCTATGACGTCACAAGAGGAACAGCGTCCGGTACTATTTTTGAAAAGCGCCCGAACCACTATTTTGCTAATTCTTGTCACCTCAATGGGAATATGCAGCAATATTAGCTTCTATAGGGAGCAAATGGACCTCCCAAATCCAAAAATACAATCAGATTTCAAAAATTTAAATTTTGATTTTTCGAATTTCTGCCGCCGACTGTGACCTTGCCGACTTCCGGCGCTCCCAACGCGCCATTTTTAGAGCTAGGGAAACGAAATACATACCAAACGATAGAGAATTGATCAAGGAACACGATAGTGAAGGTTTCAAGTCGATATCTTCCACCGTGTTGCCGCAATCGCCGCCGAAAGTTGAAAAAAGTCTATTTTTCCGAAAATTTGACCTTTGACCGGTCAAAAGTAGGTCAAATGTTGACCTAGGACCAAAAAATATACCATCAATCGCGAGATCTCGTTGAGAGCAATCCGTTGATTTTTTCCGCTAAGCTCTACGACCTTCCGTTTCGAAACGCCAGGGGGGGGGGGGTCGTAATAACCCCCCCCCTGGTCGTTCGTGTTATGAGAAATGGCCTGGTCGTGCGAGGGTTAACATTAGATTTGAGTTGAGATAGCCAAAATGGGGTCCCTGGCTCACAATTACCGGTTTCGGCACTCACAACATCGAGAAATGCCTTAAATCGGAAATATTGAATTTCAAAATTGCAGCATTTTGATTCAGAGGGGCTAATGCATAGGAATACCCCTCTGAATATGTGACGCCAGCGCAGATATCTAACGATTTTTAAATGTTTGACTAAAACGTTTTGTAGCACGCGGTGGTATATGCTGCTTTGCGCGCAACAAGTGCCGCACTTTCAGCTGCCAAACTATTGCTTCCAAATAAAGTCGCTAGGAACAGCGGAGATCCCAAAAAGTAAACAAAAGTAAAAGTCTAATATCTTGAAAACCGGTGAATATTTTTCGATGAAATTTGGTAGATATTCGTTTTTGCTCTTTCTGAACCGAGCGACATCACTTTCATGCCAATTCATCAACTTTTTTGAAGGTGGGAGGGTCCCTTTAACACCGGCGTCGTCTCCTGCCATTGCTCGGTAGCTGTTAAAGGAAATAGTTCATTTTCCTGAAATTAGTATTTTGCTACGGATTTATGTTTTTTTGTAGGCTCAAAATGTTCAGAAAATAAAATATAACATTTTTGTAAAAACAAGTATTTTCTATACTTTAATATAGGAAGAACTATCATAAAAACTATATTCTACGTAAAATGATGTTTTGACGCGGAAGCTGATTACGCGTTGACCAATCACATTGCGTGGTTCAAACCTACCCATGCTGCAATGGCTGCAAGCAGCATGCTGATTGGCTGACGATGACGTGGCTGCATTCCTTTCTAAGACACCACATTCCTGCGTAAGACACTCTTTTTGGAACGGGAAATTGAATATCTTTGCTTAGGGTGATCGTTGGACCGTACAAGCTTATGATTTGTGCTAGTTGGTCTCAGCACAAGCTACAAAACTGCTATTTCAGTTCAAAACCCCATGTTAACCCGCGCCCCAGTGGCGGTCTCAGCCAACTTCGCCCTAGTGGGGGGGGGGGGGCATATGTTACCACCCACCTCTAACTCAAAAACTAAGAGGGCTAGAAAGACGCGGTAAAAAGCAGTGGATAGCTCCCAATGCGTACGTTTGAGGGTATTTCGGTCATTTTTCATCTTAGAGCAATATTGGGGTCACTGGGGGTCATCAAAGGTCAAAATTTGCCAAATGTCATTATATTTCTCAGAAAACATACATTTATCTCAGGAACTATGATAGCTAGAAAAACGCATGGAAAAACAATCGATAGCTTTTGAACTCTTCTTTTGATGAGTTCATTATCAAAATTGACCTTAGGTCAACGGTTTAGCCTCCAGATGGCAAAAACTCCAAAAATAGCTGTTTTTACGAAATGTGTTTTTCGACAATAACTTTTGACTTAAAAAAGCCACAACATTTCTATTGCCAAAATCGTATTCCTCTCGCCGAGACGCGTCGAATGAACTATTATTTAACCTTAAAAAGTCAACTTGAAAATTTGACCTCAGGTCAAGGTCATGATCTGACCGGAAAAGGTCATGTTGCATATCATTCGATGCGTCTCAAGACAAACACAATGAGACCATCCCCAGCGTCCTATCTCTTTCCAATCGAGAGTTATTGGCAAAAATCTGTTTGTAGCCTCAAATGACCTCGGATGACCTTTCTAGAGGCTATCAGCAAAAAAGACACCTTGGTCGTCACGGGTGGTTTAAATCATTGTGATTTTGAAATATTTGGACTGTTCCTATGCGTACACACGGAATACGGATCTAGAGGCATTTTCATTTTTCTCCATTGACTTATAATGGTAAGTTCACGCCACTGACCTGACCTTAGGCCACGGATATAAAAAATCAGAGATATAAAAATCAGGGCTGCGGAGTCGATGGATTTTCGGCGACTCCGACTCCGACTCCGACTCCGGCTTTCAAAAACCAGCTCCAACTCCGACTCCGACTCCGGGCAGAATTGTCGACTCCGACCGACTCCAACTCCCGACTCCGACTCCGCAGACCTAGCAGGGCTGCGGAGTCGACAGATTTTCGGTGACTCCGACTCCGACTCCGGCTCGGCTTTCTAAAATCGACTCCGACTCCGACTCCGGTCACAACTGTCGACTCCTACCGACTCCGACTCCGACTCCGACTCCGACTCCGCAGCCCTGATAAAAATTGTAGGCACCCATAACATCATGCAATCCACCAAGACTAAAACCTTTCTGACAAACATTGCAGGCTGGACATGATTGGAAACTTTTTTAGGCTTGGTCAGTTAACTTGACCTGGTGACCTGACCTGACATGACCTGGGGTCAAAATTTTTACACATTTTCCAAAATTACACAAATTAAATTACACAAAATTACACAAAATAACACAAATATGTTATTTTGTGTAATTAAATAATCAATATCCCCCCCCCCCCACTGGGGCGAAGGTTAAAAGTTAACTATTTCCTTGTATGAACTACCAATGTATGATTTCAAGCTTTTACGACTAACATTGTAATTCGACGTACGTTTTTTTTCGGCTACTAGTCGTTTATTGAAACGAAAACAATAAACGACTAGTAGCCGAAAAACGCACTTCCTTTATCTTTGTCCGACCGGATAGTGGGTAATATATCGCAACCTTTTCTGCAAGTAAAGTTTGATAATGTCTGAGGCATGAAATTTATATAGCTTGTAATACCAGTTTCTTTCATTACTTTTTTGGATCATGTTTCAAACATATTCTGGTCGTTGTTGATATTCCGTCCCAGACCGAACATCAAAGCTGGGTTGGCAAATTCGTCAAACGCAGATTTATTTTCAAGTAAACTATGCAGACTTCGAAAAATAGGAGGTTGGCTGCACTGAGCTACATACATTCTGGGAACGCTTCCGTACTGAAGCAAATGCTTAATGCGCCGCTTATCGGTAAGAACAAAGTCTATCAGAGAAAACTCGCAGACTCGCACTTATGAGGACAGTGTACAAAATGTTTAACTGATGAAACTCGCAAGGGCAAAGTCTAGAGTGGAGCAGCCTTGAAAACACCATGCATTGATGTCACAACAGTTACAGTGCCTCACATCGGTGCACCGACCCACCTGGTAAGACGACTCCTGTGGCGGGTCCCGGTGGTGTGTTGGAGCGGCCGGGCCGCCATCGGCGAACCAGCCGTCTTTGGTGGACCTGGAATAAGAGTGGAAAGGAATAAATATCGATCTCGTACAAAGTTTGCATTTGTCACATTGCCAGAGCCAGGTCGAAATTAGCGCAAGTTCATGTAACATTTGTATTGGTTTCACACCATAGAACTGGTTCGTTCTAAACTAGCGTTCGAACTACTCCTAGTAGTAGAAGTAGAACTAGAACTAGTCCGAACTAGAGCTCGGACAGAAAAAAAACTTATCTTTCGTCCAGGTGTGAGGCCGCCGGAGATTCCCAATCAGGCTGGTTCACCAACCCGCGAGCTCCCAGGCGCGCATGAAATAAAAACAATACTGGAATCAGCATACCAAATTCTGCAAATCCTGCCACACACAAAGAGCTAGAGCCTAGTGACAATCAAAAGTGTGTTTATCTAGCTTACTGGGGCTGCTGGGTGCACCGACTGCAATGGCCATATGGCGCCCAGATCTAAAGTGTAAGTTAATTGTGGTTTTAGGGCGCACCAACTGCCGTGGTCTTACGGCGCCCATATCTAGTGTTCTTCGTGTGAATTCAGTTCACTCATAAGTATAGGTGTATGTCATACCTGGGAGAGAGCTGGAGTTCCCGTCGGCCGCAGTCCAGTTTTGACCGGCAGATGGACGTTTCTAGTCTCGGTACCAACGGCGGCGCACGTACTGCCGCACAGAGCTGTGGTCGGTCGGAGAAATGACACCATGTTATAAATTGAAGTAAAATAGACCACATGAAAAACCACATGAAAGAAGAAACAAAACCACCACATGAAAAAGAAACAAAACATGAAGAAAAATACTACAATGATTATGTAGACGATTGTTTGATAGAGCGATCGCAACTATGGACTGCAATATGAGTTACAAAGTAGTGCCACATCCCTTGTCGCTGCGTCCCATTCGCTCTATTAATTTGTTCATTTTAATTCAAAACAAACCAATGTACCAAAAAATCATTCGCACAAAATAATCGCCGCCATACTGACAAGTACCATAGCCTAAGCCTGTTACTACAGATTATGAATACATATTTAAATTCCTGTCGCGGGTAGGCCGCCACAAAGTGGATTATATCACGGCCCCAGGCGCTCACCGTTCCGAGTCTGTTTGTTGACAGGTCGGTCCGACACCGGACCGGGGGCTCGCTCTCCCGCGGTGGTCGTCCAGCGAACACAGAGGGGTGGCGGCACCGCCCCAGACGGCTGATCACACAACGCAATGCTGAAACGACAGAAGAGGCATCGAGTCACTCACTTGGACATGAAAACACGTTGTGCCACATCAATACAATCCTGTCCATAGATGTCGCTAGCATACAGCGCCTGAAGTTATGCTGCGCCGCATGGTTACAGTCCCGCTCATAGATGTCGCTAGCGTATGACGCCTGAAGTTATGCTGTGCCGCAAAGCCTCCACCGGCCGGTATAACACAGCTTTGGTCGACAATTGGCAGCCTTTTACATGCAGAGTTGGAGAGATATGACGGCGAAAATAAAGAATTGTTAGGTTGTGACAGCTTAGCCCTCGCCCGTATAGGGGGGGGGGGGGGGGGGTCGAACGGATCCCATTCCCCTCGGTTTTTCGCGAATAACTCACGTAAAAAGTGGCCGATCGCGACGAAACTTCCAGTACCTACCCTCAAGTTGATTTTACACCTACCTTGAAAATTTTGTGACGCTGACCCAAGTGATCTTTGACCTGTGACCTATTTCTCGATACCATGTTTGGCCGGAATCGCGATTCGGCGTATGTCGGCTGGCATTAGCCGCACGTTTGCAGTCTTCGTGGTTTCAAGCGTTCAAACATATGATATGATGTTGGTCCCATGCATTAGGGTGGGTGTTAAGGTCACCTGAAGGTCAGGTCAGGTCATTGACCTTTGATGACCTCGGTTCACTTTTTCGAGTTCTACACGTTTCAAGGCTAGGTTTTGGAGCTGAATTCGAATTTAGCAACCATTTGAACATTTACGAAGTAGCTTTGGTGCTTTCGTAATATGTTACGAAGCTGTCAGGCGGCTGACACGTACTACGAACGCCCGGCAGGACCCCTACTGGTTGACCTGACCTGACCTGGCCTAAATGCATAAAGACATCATCTGTGATCAAAACTAACATGATATTCGTGATCGGTAGGGTGGGTGAAGTCGTACAAGAGCACGCACTTAGTGGATTTATTGCTCTAATTTGTTTAATATTTGAAAGAAAGAAATCGCAAATATGGAATATTAAAATTGAATTATCCCATCAAACCATGAGGCAACGATCTGGCCTTACACTCGCTAAAAAAGAAAAACTTTCCTAGCTCATTTACGAAACACAACACTATAAAACGCCCGAATTGTAAATTCTCGCTGTGTACTTACCTCGTACAAGTCGAAATTTCTTCCAGATACCGTCACCACAGCGAGTGCCGCCCGCCCTCACCGAGCGCTGGTAGCGAAGAGGTCGCGCGCGCGACGGCCAGCCGCGCTCCGGCCGACCGGCCGCCGCCCGGGGGCAGGACAGACGCAGGGGCGGCGCCAGGTGAGCGGGGTCGGGAGGGCAGAGGCAGTCACGTGGGGCGGGCAGAGGCGGCGCCAGGCACGACACCCGGGGCGGTAGCGGTGTTGGGGTCGAATGTATGCAGACATTGAGATTCCAGGCCTTGCCAAAGTCACTGGCAATGTTCTAATATAAAAACAGCATTTGGTTTTCTATGGGTGTACCTCCAAAGTATAAGATAATTGAAGGTCAAATATGCTCAAATTAAATGTATTTTATCACTGATAAGGGACGCTAAGGATTCTGCACTATCGGAACATTGGAACACCATTATTATCATTAATAATCCTAGTATCATTATTTTTACTGGAAAGTGGAAACGCTCCACAGCTGTGCTAATAATTACTTTCTCGGCTCTCCCCTCGCGCCCCCTCTCGTTCCCCTCTAATCCTTTATCTCCGCTTTCCCGCTCTCCCTCACGTTCCCCTCTAATCCTTCTACACTGCTCTTTCGTCTGTCTGTCTGTCTGTCTGCCTGCCTGTCTGTCTGTCTCTCTATCTGTCTGTCTGTCTGTTTATCTGTCTGTCTCCCCCTCTCTCTCTCTCTTCAAACGACAAACAATGTATGTATGTATGTATGTATGTATTGACGATCAAGAGCAATCCACAATCGGCGTGGCGATTACACTCCGAATGACATGCTATTTTATTTTAAACGAATGATGCATCGCAGAAAACCGCTTAATTCGCCCTGAAGCAGAGTTCCGACCGACACGATGATTTAGTTGCGTACGACATGGTCGTAGTTCGGCACAACATGACACGTAACAGTAGTTTTTAAGTTCGAACTTCAGGCCACAAAAGAAATTACCATACAACGGCCCGTATTACAGCTGGTTTATTATTCTTGCACCAGGTGGCAGCACTTCTTTTCCAAAATCAGTGCTTGTATTTCCAAAATCGTGATTTCCTCGCTGAGGAGTGAAATCGGCTTCACCGTTGTCAAAAATAACAGAACCGTTGCCATTTTTGGCACGTGTGACAAAAATAGCACGTGCTAAGAATGACAACGATTGACCAAACCTCCCCCGACTGATAAGTTTATTCAATGCACGCCTCCATGGACACATCACATGTGTCCCGAGCATGAGATACGTTGTTTATTCAATACACACCTCAATATCCACATCATATTTGCCCAGTGCATGAGATACGTTTATTCAATACTCACCTCCATAGACAGCACCGCACCTGCCATCGCCTTCACGGGCACTCAAGTTGTCATAACGTGACATCACTTGTCCTCTAGCTCACTTTTTCAGCTTCAAAGTAACGTTTTGGTGAGGCGCGATGTTTGGTCGAAGGCGTTCGGTGGCGATCCTCCCGTTCACTTATTTCTGCTGCAGAGTGACGTTGTACTGAAGCCCGATGTTCGGTGTATGAAGATCAGTGGCGTGTTGTAGAGCTGTAATGTTTCAGCCGTACCGAATTCGTGGTGCACTGCCATTGGCCAGCCTGTCGGAGAGATGGCACAGCGTCAACAGACATCAACAGACATCTACCAACATCGCTTGAATGTGTACCAGGACAACAAACAGCTGGTTGTCGATGATCAGGTACTTTAATTTTATAAAATATCCTATAAACAAAACATGCTAACCCGCACCGGACCAGTGCCCGGCGACTTCCGCGCGGGGCCGGATAGCTCCGACTGTCAGATGTACCGTTCCCGGCGGTAAAGTACATACAGCGTGCGCCCGAGAGATCAGGAAGTTGGAGAGTCCATCGCTCCGTTCGTCGCTGGAAAACTACACCCATCCTTGCACGGCTCAGCCTCGCCGCGGTGTGACCGCCCTCACCGGGTAGGTTTCGTGGCGGTGCCGATAAGACAGTGGTTGACCTGGCCGGCCAAACGCAGCGAGTTGAGCGTCTCGCCGGCGCCGTCCTCGCGCCGCGACATGTTCACGAGCATCAGCGTCTTGCTGTTGCCGTCCAGTGAGTGGTGCAGCAGGTGCGTCAGCTTGGAGTCGCGGAACGGCACGTGGTCCTGCCGTGGGGCACAAACGGAGGGCGGTCAGGCATTGAGCGGGGCAGGGCGAGGTTGGTTAACGAATCGATCGGAACGGACGCAGATCACTCGAGCAAAACAGCACCACCAAATAGGGCGCTACGAAACACCGCGCCTTTGAGGATCCCTAAACCCAACAATCATGCAAGCATCATCACAGACAATCGCGCTAAATACCATACCATGTGTTCATAAGCATCAAACGCAGATATGTCACCATCATGCGCTTAGTATCTATCGGCAGCTCGTCACCGACCGGGCGAAGTTAGTTACCGTATTTCCCAGCGCCATGATAACGCTGCCCAGACTGGCCAGTGGCCAGCGACTATAGTTCGTTTTTCTTAAGTTTGCCCGTCACTGTAAACGTCTTTTTGAACACAGCACGAGAAGTGCTAGCTGAATTACTGAGAAAACTGGTTGGCGCACATTAATTTGACCAGATTTCACAGACGATCAATTTCATCAAATTTATTTACTATTTCACAGACTCGTAGCTCGTATTTGCCAATACCTACAGCCCCACAGGGATAGACGACTTCTCAGGAATTATGTCTGAACTAATAAATAAGTTGCACGGCGCTTAACATAACGTTAAATCGTCGGTGTTCAAAACTTATTTTGAAAATATTATTCATACCTACAATACAATGTGCGCCGACCAGTTTTCTCAGTAATTCAGCTAGCAATTCTCGTGCTGTGTTCAAAAAGACGAAAAAGGCGTTTACAGTGAGGGGCAAACTTAAGAAAAACGAACTATAGTTGATATTGTTTGTCTCGGTGAGCCGGTCGCCCTGCGCTGCGGACTCGGAGCCGGAGCAGGTCGACCAGGTACAGTGAGCCGTGTCAGCTCGCTGCGCTCCTCCCGGCGCAGCGTGAACACCGAGTGGGGGCGAGACGACTGCTGGTGGCAGTGGGTGACGTCCACGGATCGCTGCTGACGTGCCCGCTCTAGCAGGGAGGAGACGTCCCATTGTTCCGCCACCGTCAGTCGTCACCACCCGGTAACACAGAGGGGGGAGGCGTCATTACCCAGCCATGCGAGGAGGGGAGGGCCACTCCGTCTCGTCACCGTTACGTTATCACACAGGAGGGGGGGGGGGAGGGACAACACACCATTACAATAGCCACGAATAACCCGCGCCCCGCTGGGGTCCGGGATTTCCATGCCCTGCTGGGGGGTGTTAAAACACCCTTCTGCCTCGGCTGCTGGGGCACGTTGCACTACGCGGAAAGCGGCGTTCGAAAGAGTGTCAATAATAATGACGAAACCACTTTGGTCACTTTTTCGGTCAGTTCCAAGGTCAGGTCACCAGAGGTCATTCAAGGTCAGATTTCGCCGACGCAGCGGGAACACCGGTCCAGGTGTGAATTTGGAGATGGAGCTAATGGCGCCGGAACTTGCCGGAAGACACGCCGACAGTCCAGATGAAGACAGAGACGCGACGGTGCATAGCAAACCAGACAACAAATTAACAAACAAAGTATGTAAGTCAGAAGACAGAAGTGTGTGGTCCCGTAGCAGCGACATCTAATTTGGCATAACATTTAAAATAAACTGAGCAGCCCACACTACCGTCACGTGGCCACATACGCGGCCGTCAGGACTGACCTGCCGTCCTGGCGAGCTCCAGAGACCACTGGTCGGCGAGCCGCAGTGTCAAAATATCCCATTACGACACCCGGTACCCCACCCGGGCCGACCGCAGACTGCCCGCAGGCTGACAATGCCGGTGCTCCGTCCGTCCCCTAGCCGTGCCCCATCCGAGGTCGCCGCCCCGGCAGTCGGCACCCGTCCCGAACTCACCGGACAGCATGTCTAAAGAGAATGTCCCCTCGCCACTGGCGCCACTGGCCTCGTGACACGAACTCGGGAAGGAGGGAGGGTGTGGGCGGGGAGCGCGTGATGCACTACCCCGCCCGCTGAGGAGGGGTGCGCCGCGCGGTGGGCTGGCGGCTGTCTCGGCCATAGGGCAGGGGTCTCACACCAAGCCAACGAGTGCTGATGAGGGACAGTAAAGTTTAATGTGGTAAGCGCGTCTTGTGATGCACGGGTGCCACGTTCAGAGACGTGACTGAGGCAAAGGGGAGCGCTGAAGAAAAACACCTGGTTATCCACAACAAATGATTGTCTTAACCCGCGCCGGGACGGTGCTCCAAGACTTCCGCGCCGGGCCGGGGGGGGGGGGGGGTGTCTGAACACCCGCTTTTAACTCGGCTCCTGGACCACGTAGCGACACGCGGTAAGCGACAATCGAAAGAACGTCCAAAATAAGGACGAAAACACTCGGTCATTTTTTGGGTGAGGTCAGAGGTCAGGTCACCAGAGGTCACCAAAGATAAAATGTTGGCAATTTCAACATTTTGGAAACTGGAAACAACTTACTCTGGAACCAATAGAGCTACAGCGCCGCGGAAAAGCGGATTCGATATCTCTTTTAGCGCTCTTTCGCTAACATTTCCTCAGATTTGACCTCAGGTCAACGGTTTGGCCTCCAGAGGGCAAAAAATCCAAAAATAGCCGTTTTGCGAGAAGTGATTTTTCGGCAACATCTTTTGACTCAAAAGAGCCACGATATTACTTTTGCCAGCATCGTGTTCCACTTGTCGAGACGCTTCGAATGAACTATAGTTTGACCTTGAAAGGTCAACTTGATAATTTGACTTCAGGTCAAGGTCATGACCCTACCGAAAAGGTCACGTTGTATATCAGTCAATCCGCATCGTCGAGCCGAGCACATCTAAGGCATTTACATCGCTCTAGCATTCCTCAATCAAAAGGTATTAGTGAAAAACTGTTAGATACCATTCGAGACCTGAGATGACCTCGGGGACATAACAAGGGGTCAAAGGTGCCATTTTCCGGTTCAGCCTTCAGGGTGTCAAATTAACTTGCATCCCGATGTTTGAGATTGTCTAGAACGGCGTTCGTGCAAAACAGACCCTTTTCAATTTCCTGCCATTGACTTATAATGGAGAGGCCGCAAAATTGACCTGACCTTGGGTCACCGATATCAAAATTCCGAGATCTACATTTTATGGAATATACTGTTACTCTTATCAATCGCTGAAAGTTTCAAGGCAATCGTTCACTCGCAGCGACGTATTGAGAAAATCGCGAAGGGGGGAGGGGGGCAAGAGTTTGGAGGGCGCCACCTCACCCAAGGAGGGCGCCATACAGTCGCGAGATAAAAATTTTTAACGATCGCTCAACGGAGGGGTGGGGTGGGGGAGGCCTTTTTTTACTACGCCACCAGTTTTTTGCGTACCTTGGTGTAGGTCATGCTGCATTTATTTCGCATCGTGTGCATTTTGTTTTTACTCCAGGTCACAAAAGGTAAAGTCACCCGTTTTGACGCCGTTTTTACGCTAGCTTCGAAAACCCTTAGGGGGGGTTGCATCAACCCCCTGCCAGGGCAAGGGTTAAGGGGGGGGGGCACTGTCGACTTTTGGTCTCATTCTTTCCATGCCACGACCCTAGGGCTAATGTTAACCCTCGCCCCGTTGGGGGGGGGCCATTTTGGCCCCCCCTGTGGTTTTTCCTGAATAGCAAGAAAACGGCGGCGCGCAGCGCCGCCAAATTTTCAGTACCTTCCCGGGCATCAATTTGACACCTTCACACCAAATTTCAAGTCTTAGGTCACCTTAGGTCAGGAGTTATTGAGGTCAAACTGAGGTCATGTTCGAGCAAAAATGAGCAAAAAACATGCAATCTTGAAACGCTCACCAAATCTACAGTTATCAAGCAATTTCAAAGTTCTTTATATGGTCTAGTAGACAAAAAGCGGCGCTACAAAACTGCTATCTCGGATTTTCAAAATTTTTGGTTTTTGACCAAAAAAAATTCAAAAAATTGATTTTTTTAGAAAAACTTTGAAAAAATCCAAAATTTTTCCGAATTTCGAAAAAACCGGAATATATGTGATAGTCCCAGCGCTCTTCTATATACATACCAAATTTCAGATCGATATCTCGTTTTTTGGCCAAGTTATAGCGAAAAAACTGTTCAAAAATGATGACGTCAAATTTTTGAACTCAATTTTTAGCAATTCTAGACCACGTACGGCAAAACAAAGACCACCATTGAACTCCCCGTGACGAGCTGCATCGATTCGATACCCATTTTATGCAAAAATATTAACTTTGAAATTTGACCTAATTTGACCTGACCTTGACCTGACCTTGACCTGACCTTGACCAAAACGTGATCTAAGCTGGCCCCAAAGGCTGCCTGACCCATAAAATCGCATTTGTCATGTAAAATGGACCATAAAACATGTATCACACGACACTTTCATATTGTGACCCCCCCGTGACCTGACCTCTGTGACCTGACCTGGTATCAGTGACCTCAAATAGCAAAATATGTGTTTGAAGAACATTTCCCCATCGATGATTTTCAATGAAATGCATTTTACTCGATTTTATAACGCATTTCTTGAAGTGCCTGTAAACGGTGAAAATTGGACCTTTGACCTGACCTGTGACGTCATCGGTTTGACCTAGGTCAATAAAATTGGGTCACAAGGTAGTTCCCCGTTGGGGCTATCCAACGCCGTTTACCGCTTGTCGCTATGTTGCGTGGTTCTCGAGATCTTAGGGGGGGGGCCAAAATGGCCCCCCCCCCAACCGGGCGCGTTGCTCGGCAGAGCCCAACGGGGCGCGGGTTAACCCGCGCCCTGCTGGGGGGTGTTTGAACACCCCCCCCCCCATGTGGTTTTTCGCAAATATCTCAAAAACGGCGGCGCGGAGCGCCGCCGTTTCTGGTACACCTTATCATACATCAAATCTACACATGTTGTGAAAATTTCAGACCAAGGTCATTCAAGGTCAGGTCACCAGGTCACTTGAAGTGACCTCACCTTATAAAAAGTTTCAATGTCTGTCATAGCTACACCGAGTGACCGATTGCTTTGAAACTTTCAGCGATTGCTAAGAGCAATGACATGTACAAAATGTATATCTCAGAATTTTGATATCGATGACCTAAGGTCAGGTCAATTTTGCGACCTCCCCATCATAAGTAAATGGGAGAAAATTGAAATGCGACTCTTTTGGACGAAAGACATTATAAACACTCGCAAACACTGAATTACAAGTGGTTTAGACACATTGAACATTAAAATGGTGTCCGTGACCCCTGTTTATGTCCTGAGGTCATCTTAGGTCACGAATGGTATCTAACAGTTTTTCGCAAATAACTTTTGATAGAGGCATGCTAGAGCGATGAAAACGCCTTAGATGTGTTCAGCTCGACGATACGGATCGACTGATATGCAACATGACCTTTTCCGGTCAGGTCATGACCTTGACCTGAGGTCAAATTTTCAAGTTGACCTTTCAAGGTCAAGTTATAGTTCATTCGATGCGTCTTGACAAGAGGAACACGATGCCGGTAAAAGTAACCTCGTACAAGGCTTGGGTCAAAAGTTATTGCAGAAAAACTGTTTCCGAAAAAATCGGCTATTTTTGCAGTTTTTGCCCCCTGCAGGCAAAACCGTTGACGTTAGGTCAAATCTGAGCAAATTACTCAGAAAGGGCGTTAATAGGGCTATCAAATGCGCTTTTCTGAGGCGCTGTAGCTCTTTTGGTTCCCGAGTTATGCGTTGGCTTCTTGGAAATTGTCGACATTCGACCTGGAAATCGGCGAAATTTTGCCTTCAATGACCTCTGGTGACCTGACCTTTGACCTGAGCAAAAATTAGCCTTTGTGATTTCCTCATTATTTTTGACGCTCTTTCGAACGCCGCCTTCCGCGTATCGCTAAGTGGCCCAGGAGCCGAGTTATAAGGGGGGGGGGGTGTTCAAACACCCCCCCCCCCAGCAGGGCGTGGAAATCCAGGACCGCCAGCCGGGCGCGGGTTAACCCGTGCCCTGCTGGGGGGGGGGGGTGTTTGAACACCCCCCTTGTGGTTTTTCGCGAATATCTCAAAAACGGCGGCGCGGAGCGCCGCCGTTTTTGGTACACCTTACCATACATCAATTCTACACATGTTGTGAAAATTTCAGACCAAGGTCATTCAAGGTCAGGTCACCAGGTCACTTGAAGTGACCTCACCTCATAAAAAGTTTCAATGTCTGTCATAGCTACACCGAGTGACCGATCGCTTTGAAACTTTCAGCGATTGCTAAGAGCAATAGCATGTACAAAATGTATATCTCAGAATTTTGATATCGATGACCTAAGGTCAGGTCAATTTTGCGACCTCCCCATTATAAGTCAATGGGAGAAAATTGAAATGCGCCTCTTTTGGATGAAAGACATTATAAACACTCCCAAACACCGAATTACAAGTGGTTTAGACACACTGAACTTGAAAATGGTGTCCGTGACCCTTGTTTATGCCCTGAGGTCATCTTAGGTCACGAATGGTATCTAACAGTTTTTCGCAAATAACTTTTGATAGAGGCATGCTAGAGCGATGAAAACGCCTTAGATGTGTTCAGCTCGACGATACGGATCGACTGATATGCAACATGACCCTTTCCGGTCAGGTCATGACCTTGACCTGAGGTCAAATTTTCAAGTTGACCTTTCAAGGTCAAGTCATAGTTCATTCGATGCGTCTTGACGAGAGGAACACGATGCCGGTAAAAGTAAGCTCGTACAAGGCTTGGGTCAAAAGTTATTGCAGAAAAACTGTTTTCGAAAAAATCGGCTATTTTTACAGTTTTTGCCCCCTGCAGGCAAAACCGTTGACGTTAGGTCAAATCTGAGAGAATTACTCAGAAAGGGCGTTAATAGGGCTATCGAATGCGCTTTTCCGCGGCGCTGTAGCTCTATTGGTTCTCGAGTTATGCGTTGGCTTCTTGGAAATTTTCGACATTCGACCTGGAAATCGGCGAAATTTTGCCTTCAATGACCTCTGGTGACCTGACCTTTGACCGGACCAAAAAATTGACCGAAGTGATTTCGTCATTATTTTTTACGCTCTTTCGAACGCCGCCTTCCGCGTATCGCTACGTGGCCCAGGAGCCGAGTTACAAGGGGGGGGGGGTGTTCAAACACCCCCCCCCCCAGCAGGGCGTGGAAATCCAGGACCCCCAGCAGGGCGCGGGTTAAATTGCTAAAATCAAAGCGTGGCACGGTGCCCGGTGCCCTCCCCGTTCCGCCGCCTATGCTCACTATATGACACACTATCACACACTCACTATATCGCATACTATATATCACACACTATCACACACTCACTACATCACACACTACCACACACTCACTTTATCACACTCACTATATCACACACTCACTATACCGTAGGTATACTCTATATCACACTATCACACACTTACTTTATCACACTATCACACACTCACTTAACCACACTCTCACTATATCACACACTATCACACGCTCATTTTATCACACACTCACTATATCGCATACTCTATATCACACACTATCATACACTCACTTCATCACATTCTCACTATATCACACTATCACACATTCACTATATAAACATTATCACACACTATCATACACTCACTATATCACACACTATCACACACTCACTATATCGCACACTATCACACACTCATTATATCACACATCCATTTTTTCACACACTCACAATATCACACACTATCACACACTCACAATATCACACACTCACTTTATCACACACTATCATACACTCACTTTATCACACTCTCACTATATCACACACTAGCACACAATCACTTTATCACAAACTATCACACACTCCTTATATCACACACTATCACACACTCACTATATCGCAAACTCTATAAACTTTTAATCACACACTATCACACACTCACTATATCGCACACTCACTTTATCACACACTATCACACACTAACTTTATCACACACTCACTATATCACACTATCACACACTCACTTAACCACACTCTCACTATATCACACACTATCACACACTCATTTTATCACACACTCACTATATCGCATACCTACTCTATATCACACACTATCATACACTCACTTCATCACATTCTCACTATATCACACTATCACACATTCACTATATAACACATTATCACACACTATCATACACTCACTTTATCACACTCTCACTATATCACACACTATCACACACTCACTATATCGCACACTATCACACACTCATTATATCACACATCCATTTTTTCACACACTAACAATATCACACACTATCACACACTCACAATATCACACACTCACTATATCACACACTATCATACACTCACTTTATCACACTCTCACTATATCACACACTAGCACACAATCACTTTATCACAAACTATCACACACTCCCTATATCACACACTATCACACACTCACTACATCGCAAACTCTATAAACTTTTAATCACACACTATCACACACTCACTATATCGCACACTCACTTTATCACACACTATCACACACTAACTTTATCACACACTCACTATATCACACTATCACACACTCACTATATAACACACTATCATACACTCACTTTATCACACTCTCACTTTATCACACACTATCAACCACTCACTTAATCACACACTCACTATATCACACTCACTATATCGCACACTCACTTATCACACACTCAATATATCACACTATCACACACTCACTCAATCACACTATCACACACTCACTCAATCACACACTCACTTTGTTACACACTACCACACACACACTATATCACACACTCACTATACCGCATACTCTATAAGACACTATCACACACTCACTATATCACACTATCACACTCACTATATCACACACTATCACACACTCACTATATCGCATACTCTATATCACACACTCACTATTCACACACTCACTATATCGCACACTCACTTTATCACACACTATCACACACTCACTTTATCACACTCACCATATCGCACACTATCACACACTCACTTATCACACACTCACTATCACACTATCGCACACTCACTTTATCACACTTTCACTATATCACACTCACTTTATCACACTATCACACACTATCATACTCACTTTATCACACTTTCACTATAACACACACTATCACACACTCACTTTAACATACACTCAATATATCACACACTCACTATATCACACATTATCACACACTCTAACACACTCATTTTATCACACTCTCACTATATCACACATTCACTATCACTCACTATCACACAATAGCATACACTCACTTTATCACACTCACTATATCACACTCACTTTCCCACACACTATCACACACTCACTATATCACACACTATCACACACTCACTTTCTCACACACTATCACACACTCACTATATCACACACTATCACACACTCACTTTATCACACACTCACTATATCACACTATCGCACACTCACTTTATCACACTCTCACTATATCACACACTATCATACACTCAATTTATCACACTCTCATTATATCACACACTATCACACACCCACTTTATCACACACTCACTTTATCGCACACTCACTATATCACGCACTCAATATATCACACACCATCAGACACTCAATCACACACTATCACACACTCACTATATCACACACTACCACACACTCACTTTATCACACATACTATATCGCATACTCTATATCACACACTCACTATTCACACACTCACTATATCGCACACTCACTTTATCACACACTATCACACACTCACTTTATCACACTCACCATATCGCACACTATCACACACTCACTTTATCACACACTCACTATATCACACTATCGCACACTCACTTTATCACACTTTCACTATATCACACACTCACTTTATCACACTATCACACGCTATCATACTCACTTTATCACACTTTCACTATAACACACACTATCACACACTCACTTTAACAAACACTCAATATATCACACACTCACTATATCACACATTATCACACACTCTAACACACTCATTTTATCCAGGGCTGGAAAAAGTGTTTCGGTGGTTGTCGTCCAAAGAAAAACGGGCTTATTTGGTTGTCAACTCAAGATGTCTAACCCGCGCCCCGCTGAGGGTCCTTGATTTCCACGCCCTGCTCAGGAGGGGGGGGGGGGGTCAAACACCCCGCCCTTTTAACTCGGATCCTGGGTCACGTAGTGACAAGCAGGAAACGGCATTCGAAAGATTGTCCAAAATAAGGGCGAAAATATGACATTCGTTTTGTAGGCTAAGTCAAAGGTCAGGTCACCAGAGGTCATTAAATGAAAGATATTGCCTTTCAATATTTTTTTTCAAAACCCGCGCACAACTCGGGAACCAATTATATAGAGCTGTACAGCGCCGCGGAAAAGAATAGACAGCCCTTTTGACCCTTTCGGTGACCCTTCGACGGTGCCACTGGTCGACTTCCACTCACCTTTGAACAAAACGTGCTCAAGTTGGTACACTTCAGTCGTGCAGACGCCACGGACTCTGCGTGCGAATATATTATAATTCCGCTCCTTTTTGATAGCGCAGGGCGCTCAGGCGTCAGGCTCAATTGTCCGACGATCCGTGTTCCTCGACCTTGGAAGTCCCGAGACACCATATCCCCGTGGGCATGTCATGGCGTGCCCTCCCCTCGGCCTCATCAAAACATTACCGGCACTGACACGGTCCCACTCAAGATGTCCCCGCGGGACTACCCCAGGCCGCACGGGTGGGTTTGACGTCACAAAAGGAGCCCCGGCGGATTGGAGGGGACGTTAACTGGCCGCCGGCCGGGGCGGCGCTGAAGGGTGCGGGCAGGGGCCGGCCGAGTCCTGGAATGTACTAGATTTGCCAGACACGTGTGCCAGCGGACAACCACGGCGACCACTTGGTATGCCATTGGTCGTCTTTATGAGGGTCACCGATCGGCCGTCCGAACGATGGTCGAACGACGCAGTAATACTAAATAGCTACGGGGAGCTGGAATATGTCTGTAGCTACCAGGAAATTTTCCACTGGGATGCCGCCGCGTACGGGAGGTAACGGACTCGAGAACTGCGAGTCGATGTGATGGGGAGGGACAGAGAATGGTTCGCGTGGGCAGAGGTGATTGGGTTGTGTGGGCAGAGGCGCGGATGGATTGTGCGCTTCTAACCGCACTAAGCGGAATGAGTTAATCAGTCAGGCGCGGGCGCGTGGTCG
>NW_024884095.1:0-23483 GCF_019059575.1 Amphibalanus amphitrite | reverse complement strand
AACAAGCGTGATTCGTTCCATTGGGCGTCCGACAATTGGACGAACTAAGGCGTGGTCGGGAGCTCTGGCTCGCTCACAGACTCTGAGGAAAATGCTGTAAAAGAATCCGGCCCCAAACCTAAGTTAAAGCACAAAACGGTACGCTCATGATACCTTTCCTAAAATCCGGCAGACAAAGGCTATGGAAATAGACTGCTAGTTCATTCTCGCAAATTGCAGAGCTAATGCCAACGAACCAAGTTTTACCTAATCCCATCAAAACACTGATCAGATCGCTCAAATTAATCTCCCAGAACTGTCCAACCCCGCATAGACGTCCATTTCAGCCTTACAAAGTCAGCGCGGTTCCATTTCCACGACCGGTAGCGGCGTGATATCCTCACACGATAGTGTAATTAACAAACTAGTGATGGACGGCACCGGCCGCCCAATCAATGGAGGGGCGTTAGAGTCGGCGCCACTAACTCACTGAGCGCTGACGGGAGCCGAGCTGACCTCGCGGGCTGACCTGGCCGGCCAGAGCGGCACACCGGCGCCTGACCCATTCTGTCGGGGGCGGCTGGACGCTGGGACGGTGGGGGAGGGGCGGGTAGAACCGATGGGGCGAGCGGACCGTGCGTGAGGGAATATGGGAGGTAGCGAAGAGAATCACTTCCGCAATGCAATAATCATTTATGCGCTAGATAAGTCGATTGTAGTACCTGACGCCTATATTCTTTCCTGTGATGCTTCAGTACCACAATTTTGTTTGCTTATTCTTACCATGCAAGTATGGAGAACAAAATGGAGCAGAATAAAAAATTTCCCATTTGAGTTTTACCAATAATTGTGGGCGCTGCATTTAAATTGAAAGCAGACCTCTCATGCAGTATGCATTGCTTTTAGCTTCGGTCCGCTAATGTGAAAGGAATTGGAGCCATTCTCCCGGCATGAATATTCATGCGAATTAGTGGCTCCAAGACTGTACTCCACCGACAGTATCTATTGGCCAGGAATGGCGTGTCCGCCTGGGGCGAACTAACGCTGAATGGCTTAGGAAAATTCAGCACTCCAGAACAATGCATATTTCATGTCTCAGTCGAATGTGGTGGCTCTAGTGTTTAGCTACTCAGATACTGATTTATGGTTCAAACAATGTAGCACTGACTCGTCGCGAGGCATATTTGCAGAGCGGGAAATTACTTTTTATGAATGAAGGAAATTGACTGTTGCGGGCTTCAGGAAGACATATCCTGCTTGTTACGCAAGTACGACAAACACGTAAGTATATTGAGCGTAGATTTCGGTCAAACAAACTAATATAAAACCAAACAAATCAACCCGAAGAATTGAAGAAGACATCAAAAGGACCACAAATGAAAACTAAGACAGTATATCGAAAGAGGAATTATTCAAGCGAGTCTGCTGAAAACACTTAAGTTGAACCAGAGACATTCCCTAAACAAAGTTAAAAACCAAAACATGGATGGGTTTCTCCAACGCTTCCTTTCTCCTCCTATTCGATGCACGGAACCAATACCAACAGCAGGGGAGCGAGTTCTACTGCGTCTCATCTATCAGGCGCATCCACCTCTGGGGATGAATCGGGGGGAGGAGGGGGGGGGGGAGCTTGGGGAGGGGGGTGAATCCCCTCCGGCACCCAATATCCGCGTGCCACCACCGCCACCCCAGTTAAACGCCTTCAATGCATCGCAGTCATTTCTCAGAGGCCTTCTATCGCGCGACTCCCAGCCCCATTCTGTGCCCGTCATTCGCGCCACTTCAAAGGCGCAACGCGGCCGGCGCCGGTTCATTTTGTCGTGAAATCGCCCTGCGGCGGCCGGCGCGGTCCTTTAGGCGGCATAGGGCGGTGCAGCGAGACTTTGGCGCCACTGCGCCGTCACTCAGCCCAACTTGGCCGCCGTCTGTGCTGGCAGCTTCCAGCCACCAGCCGGCTTCATACGGCGCCGAGCGCGGCGACAAATGTGGCCGAGCCGCCGCCGGCGGAGCAGTGATTAGACACTTGTAGCGCATTTACCGCCCCGCCGGCTCAGCGTGGCATGTCTATGCAGGCGGCCGCTGAAAATACCCTCAGTCCCTGATGCCGCACAGCCCGCGAAATACGACCCGTCGAGATGAGCTACGGCGAATGAGGGCCACATAGTAAATCCCGCCTCTTTAACGCCAATGGAGAAGACCTCGCGAAATCCACACAGAGGCACATTAGACCACTCGAATACGTTGTTAAATGCTCGTCTTAGCGCCCAAGTTCCGATAAGGCGCGTGCTAAATTGGTTCGATTCTATTCGCGACGCCAGCCGAGAGAATCGTGTCATCCATCTTTCTACAGACAGATCTCGCTCCTTTAACGCATGCTCGAACGACGCCAGGGCTGATCGAAGTTACGTAAAACGGGAGTCAGGGAGAGCCAGGGAGAGAGAGAGAGAGAGAGAGAGAGAGAGAGAGAGAGAGAGAGAGAGAGAGAGAGGAGAGAGAGAGAGAGAGAGAGAGAGAGAGAGAGAGAGAGAGAGAGAGAGAGAGAGAGAGAGAGAGAGAGAGAGAGAGAGAGAGAGGAGAGAGAGAGAGAGAGAGAGAGAGAGGAGAGAGAGAGAGAGAGAGAGAGAGAGACCGCAGCCCTGTAAAGCTTACAACATTGTAAACATCAAACGATCCGAACAATGGCATCAGAGAGCGTCGCGCCATCACGCGGGATCCACCATTGCCGCCAGGCTCCCCCTCCCCTCCCTGGCGAGCCATCTGCCCGTGCTCGGTAAACACCAGCCATCAGGGCGGGGGCGGGGGAGGCAGGGGGAGGGGTATCTGTTGCGCCTCGCCGCCCCCCGACGCGTCACTGCCGACCACCGAAAACAAACCAGACGTGACCCGACCCACCGGCGACCAAACACATTATCACCGCCGCCGGCGCCACAGAGCGCACAGAGACAGTCGCCCCATCCGTGGATAAATGGCTGAAATGAGCCACTAACCTGCTTTAGCTGTGGGTCGCGGCACCAGAACATCCCTTAGTGAACTGAGAGAACAATTTGATGCGTTAAGACCAAAGATTTTACGGGAAATCAGGCACGACGTGAGTGAAAGCCGGTGTGGCGTCGGGCGAAGGTTGCTGCCGGCGCACTGTGGGGACTTTGCCCCTGCTAGCACGACATTACTCCTGCGGCGGTACGCCGCAGTCAGCTGACCGCCGCGGCGCCGGGCAGCGCGGCGGAGCGCTGGAAGCCACGCGACATATTCTGCTTTGATGTCTCGTAGTAGCTGTTTGGGCAAAATTGGGCAAAAGATAAGAATTGATTCCAATGCAGAATTTATGAGAGAATATTTTGATATGTGTTTCCACACGTAACCCCTGCGGCGGTATACCGCAGTCAGCTGACCGCCGCGGCGCCGGGCAGCGCGGCGGAGCGCTGGAAGCCACGCGACATCTTCTGCTTTGATGTCTCGTAGTAGCTGTTTGGGCAAAATTGGGCAAAAGATAAGAGTTGATTCCAATGCAGAATTTATGGGAGAATATTTTGATATGTGTTTCCACACGTAACCCCTGCGGCGGTACACCGCAGTCAGCTGACCGCCGCGGCGCCGGGCAGCGCGGCGGAGCGCTGGAAGCCACGCGACATCTTCTGCTTTGATGTCTCGTAGTAGCTGTTTGGGCAAAATCGGGCAAAAGATAAGAGTTGATTCCAATGCAGAATTTATGGGAGAATATTTTGATATGTGTTTCCACACGTAACACCGCGTAACTCACTTTGTAAGGCTATGATTTGCCGAGTCAAATCTCCGAGACGAGTGGCATATTAACATTTTTTGTATTTCATTCAAAAATCATACCTTTGGATTATTTTTCGAACTTTTTATGCATATGCTCGTATTCCTCATTAAATACAGATTATGAACACATGTCGCAACATCGAATTGGTGCTTGATTAAACGAGTGAGCAGGCGTTCCGTTGTCATGTTATTTTTCGCCTTATCCTAGGAGCACGGTGCTAGTGAGCTCAACCCTTCACTTTGTGACGTATTTTGATGTATAAGTCATCATTTTTTAAAGCGATTGAAGGTCGGATTCGGATACACTGGACAATTCTGCGTAGAAAGAACACAAAGAAAGTGTAAATCAAAATACTCGTATTTGCCACTTATGTCGTGCTAGGATCGCAAAAGTCCCCACGGTGCGGCGTCGGCTGAGGACCGACCCTATCGTCGGACCGGGATCAGGTCCAAAGGTCACCACTCAGCTCTCAGCAGTCAACACGGCCGTCGGGTCAGATCTCGCGTGGGGTGCTAACCATCACCAAGGCGGACGGACCGACCTTCAGCTCAGCTCAGTTTATTTGATTCTTTTTTACATGAAATACACCCGCATAACAACATTCATAAAAGTGGGTGGCTGCAAAACAAAACATGGTTTCCTTATGTGGTATGTCGAGGAACAAACATGCTGAGGACGGGAGACTAGGACAGACGACCGGTGAATAGAGAACAGACAGGCGGCTGTCAGGTCACCACGGCAGACGGACTGGAGTCTGGCGTCACCGTCATAAGCGATGCCGAGTTCGTCTGGCCTCTGATAGCCCCGTCGGCCGCCGGACCGTATTATACGGCGCCGGGGTCGCCCGGCAGCTCAGCCGGCAGATGGTTTCGCATTAGACCGGCGGCTGACTTTTTATTTTGGGAACATAGGGCTCGGATGAGGTTTGCAGAAGAGACGAGAGCGATGACGAATACCAGATAATGACCTTAAGCGGTAGCCTAGCCACAACTTCAAGTTACAAATGACGCCCAAACTGTGGTTTTCTTGAGACTAACGAACGGTGATGAAGCCCAGATAGTAAAACAGCCGTTACAGCTCGTAACGCCGCATCAGATGTTATTCCAAACACTCGTTTCGCCGAGGTTGACCTTCAGTGCCGCAACATTTGGACGTACAGGGTGCCCCAGAAGTCTTGATTTATCTCATCTCGGTCATGTGTTTCTCACATGCGCACGCATAACAATAAATAAAACTTTGTCATTTATAAACTACATGAATCAAATGTTCTGATGCATGTGATTGGCATCAGGTTGATATTTGTCTACGGCCCCATAATGCGGCGTCATTTCAAAGGAAGGAAATGGGCTTATCCTAGCGCGCTCGAGTAGTCAAGCTATATTTTCGAATATATGTGTGAAAGCAGCCCTAAAGGCTTTCCGACCAGAAAACTTTTCTGCTGCTAGCGCACCCTCGGGGAATGCAATACGCCATTTCGTGGTCCGCTTCAGGAAACAAGACTCTGTATCCGAAAAGAAACGGGCATGGTGATACTGGAGTGTTGCAAATCAGGAAAACTTGACGGCGAACTTCCACTGCAAACATCTCCAACACGCGGAAATATCGCCAGGAACCAGCTTGTCCTGTTCCTCCTGGCGGGACCTCTGAGAGCCGCGCATAAGTGCATCCTCAATATTCTCCGCCTCGGCGTGGGCGTCGCTGGCGCGGCGGCGGCAGACGTGGCGCACCCAGAGCCCGCGGCTCGCCGTTATTGTCACAGAGCGGCGGCGGCGCGGCCGATAACCGTACCTACCCCTGGGAGGGGGCTGCTGGTTGCCGGAGGCACTGCTGGCGCCATGCTATCGACGGGGAACAGCCGTCGCGCCGGGCATAGAGTGGCAGCTTTTTGTGCAGATCGGACCCGGTCGCGACGCCGTCACCCCCTGGGGCCGGTTGGACCACAAATTACCTATCGATGGGCCCACTGATGATGCAGTGGGTGATTGGAGGTCACATCAGTTGCCGAGGCGATTCCGCGCCTTTCAAGGGCTACTCACGGGGGAAATAAATGACCTTCGCCCACAACTTACTGGGGACTGGTAAACAAAACAGGCGTTCCTATTTTTACCGAGCTGCATGGTATCTTCAAAAGGGTGCCCGAGAAAAAAAACAGCCCAATTCGTGAGGCATTTCGCCCTCGTCAAAGACAATTTCACTTTAAAAACCTACTTCTCGGCAATAACAAAAGAACGCTTAAAACTCGCATAGCATCACATCTCCTGAAAGATGTGTCACAAAGTTTGTAAAGCCATACCATCACAGGCCAATCCCGCCGTAACTATTGATACAGGAAATTAAGTCGCACGACGCTTAGTACCCCAGCAACTGAAAGGATAAAGCGGTAATCAATGATAAGAGCTGAAATGTACTGACAACGACCGGAAACCAGTCGCGATAAAAGCAGAAATGGAAAGCTTGGAACCGCAGAAGCCGCCAAACGCTTGTCTCCAGCCGTGGACAATAAAAAACCTGGCAAACGAAGAGACGAGAGTCGCATCAATAAAAAACTGTAAACTAAACAGGAACTGCTGTAGGCCTTTCAACAACGCATGCCAACAACGGAAAATGACCAGCTGTAGGCGTGCAAACATATCAATGTTGTGCCACTTGGTGTTGGGATTTGAAAAGACAAGCATGTTTTCTGGAACATTTTAACTCGATCTAGAACAGAAACTAAAAAAAAAAAAACGGATGCGCCGAAATAGTAATGTAAAGCGAAAAAAAAAGATGATAACGAAAGTCACGTTCACCTATGAGGGGGTCTCCACTCTCAGTACGCAGGATACTGAGACTCAGCTTCAATTCAGAACCACTGAAGTCAAACCGAAGCCACCGGTGACAAAGAGAGCCAACTCTACTCCACGTACAGGTCTCACGGGTTTTAGCGGTAGGTTTTGCACCTACAAAATTTAGTGTACTTCAGGCTATACCTTCGTCGTCTAAGTTTTTAAGTGTTGAAGATGAAGATGCGATCGACTTGTTGGTTCACAAGCCGGCCATGATCGTGTAAAATGGCTTCATCGTAGATCGATTAGTTTCTGAGATATATCCGGAAATGTAAAAGTGCAAAACCTACCGCTTAATCTCGCGAGAGCCGTACCATCAGATCGGCGCGGTGTGTTTGTTTCCATAAGCGCTAATGGGAGTACACTGCACATCCATTGGTTAATGTGGGCTTTTGTTAGCGATAATGGGTTTGTGAAAAACAACAGTGCACTTCTTTACCTGGTAATTGAATTATACCTCAGGCTAAACTATTCGATAGCTTGGCTGGGGAATTGAATAAGCTTTCATATGCTAACAGACTAATAGAATAATAACAGCAAGACTCCGGATATGGCTGTGATTGAAAAACTTGATCGATATAATCACATTCAGTCAATCATTTTCTATTCTGAACTTTAAATAGGACGTGAAGCTGCCGACGGCAGCAAAACTAACTCGGCAAAACCAGAAAATAAAAAAGGAAAAAGAACAGACAACCGCGCCGCGCAGGTCATTATTGGGAAGCGGTCCGGTCCCAAACAACACCATGGAAAAGCGGTATCATCATTTCTTTCTCGACGTCTTTTGGGCTGGCTAATTTACGTTACCGGCGGAGCGTATTTCTTTCAGCAGTGACACGGCCGTCGGGGGACAATGCCGGCCAATTCTGCGCGAGTCGCGGCACTCTCCCGGGAAGAACCACGGGAGTTACAAGTGGCTGTCCCCGGGGTGAGGGTATACTATATAGTGAGGTGGAGCCGCGAGTGACGCCAGCCGGCGCTCGAGGTGGGTTGGCAGGCGGCCCTGTTCAGATATTTACGCATAAAACAAACAGCCATTCGTATGAAACAAAAAACCACCTCAGGAATGAATCGATTTTGACAATGGAGATGCCGATTACCATAAAAAAACTCGACAAACACCTATAATCGAAAACCATTGGGTTGCCAAACTAGCCTGGGTAGATATTATGGCTATAATCAGTTTTGAATATCTCTTGTTCGAGGCATTCACAACTGATCCGGGCTCTTCCGAAAAACCAGCAAAAAGACCTGTTGGAGACGTGTGAATTGTTTGTGCTATTTGGATGTCTCAAGCCCTGTCCAGCCCCTACTCTCAACAGACTTAGGTCATCATCCTCGCTACCACCCCACCCCTACCTCTCCCTACCTACCTCCCCCTCTCCCCTCTCCACCCACCTGCGTTGCTGGCAAAGGCCGTGTAGTGTCCACTCCCCGCTCCGGAGCCGTGGTGTACGATCACGGCGGCCAGGTCGTACAGCTGACCCCCGGCCGCCGAGCGGCGCGTCTCGGGAACCTTTCCCAGCAGGTAGGAGGACATGTCGAGCGCCCGCACCGGGAACGCTAGCGGCACGTCCAGCTTGGTTCGGTAGTTGTTGCACCAGCGGAACCGCTTCACGTGCACACAAAGCACCTGCGGGATGGAGAACGGGAGTTACATAAAGCACCTGTGGAGGAACACCTGATAACGAAGAGTACCTACATTACGAAGGAGGTTATGTGCATAAACACAACTGCAAATTATGCCGTTTTGTAAGGTGCATGTTAATCTCTGTGTTAGGTTTGGTTATTCGCAGATCACCCTTCTAGAGGTTAAGTTATTTGAAGAAATTTAAAAGGCGCTTCACGATTTAAGTCAGAAATGTATCTCTTCCTTACGAATACATGAAGTAGGGAATGCGCTCAAAGCCTATTTAGGCGAGCTAAGAACGTAATTGCAAACGTTGATAGGGTTATTCATAATGTTGAGTGGACTCGGATGTGCAAGGCAGTGTCTTAGAAGACAAACCCAGTTTCGCGGGCGGGTGCAGCTTGTAGGGAGATCAATTAAGGGAAGCAGAATGCTTTAATTTATTTCTACGGATAAAATAACAACAAAGGGAACGCATGCCCGAAAGAACTTTGCTGAATAATCATTGGAAGAATCCCCCCACAAAAACGCAGTTACTAATATAATGCAACAAAAACAATATTCTTTGCATAGTCCTAATCGATTTGATGCTAAACCGAATCAAAAAGCATACTAACTCCGAAAACAAGCGCAATATCAATCGTCTTGGCTAGACGGCGAACCAAGAGGCCCTTAGACCCAAACAGGTTGCCGCCATGTTTGATCCCCACTCGTCCACTTTGCCCACCAAGTGATCACAAAATGCATGAGATTGGCATGGACAATCCCCAATAATCCCCCATAACAGCGCTGATACCGTCTGATAGAGCAATGTAATCTCCCCCCAGAGCTTCGGCAGAGCGGACATAAAGCATCCATCGTCCAGATTTGTCCAGAACCGAGGCGCTCTCGGAGTGGACAAATATACCGCCGGATTTGTTCAGAAGCCTACCTCCCACGCACCTCTTTGCCAGGCTCTGTGTTGCCATCGACATCGCGCTGAGACTCTTGACTCAGTTGGTGAACGGCCGTTGGACTACGGTGGATGATATCAATAATCCTGTGTAATTTTAGCCTTCGGGTCCAATCCTAATGATGATATTTTTTCACCGTGAGTGTGTTTTTAAAAATAAAAATGATGCTTGAAAAAAATTTACCTATTATTTGGGATCTTGAATGATATTCAGAGAAACACCTGAACGTGGAGACCAGTTGAAGTCATGCGTTCTCTTAAAATGTGTTGCCACGATAGGATTTTTTTTTCTGTATTCAACAATCAAATTAGACTACAGGGAGCTGAAAGCTCTGGCCATCTCAAACATTTCCCTGTTTCTGAGCGTATAACGAGGCTGAAGCGTTATGCCTAAAGACACGCAAGTTTTGACGGAAGCGAGTAGGATGATGGCCCGTAAAACACATAAATAGTGCTCTCCACAGGAATGGTCTGCCGTTGGATGTGAGCAATAATTTCAGTTTTCCTTATGGTCAGTTTTGGTCCAATCACAAACTGTCAGGAGAGGTTTCTCACAATGTATAAGCTTGTGAAAAATATATTTGCAATGAAAGCTTATGGGTCGTGGCTTAGTGGAAGCAACACTGAAAAACTATTATAGTTTCTTTTTGAAACTGCACCTCACTCTCTACACACTGAAAGGTTGGATCACATGGGTGGGCTAAGAAAGGTAAAAATCAAAATGATATGACAAAAACCGCTGAACATTAATTGATGGAAGCATTATGCAAAAACGATCCCAAACAAAATACCGTGATCATATTACTGTTATTAGTTTATCTTTAGACACTAAAAAGCAAAGCAAAAAGAACTTCTAAGATGGGTTTAAACAGCGGTTCAACGGTTTAAACATCTGTAGTTATAGGGGAGAGTGGGGTAATTTGGCCGCTTTTTTAGAAAACGATGTAACTAAAAATCGACAACACATTTCTGCATTTTCTCAACGCGGACAGGTGTGGCATACATTTTACTTTCTTGGACAGTTAACTTGAAATGATTAAGTAACTACTGATATTGAAATTGTGGCGGATTACAAAGGTCTGCAAAGCGGCCAAATTGCCCCACTAGCAGGGTTATTTGGCCGGGGGTATGGGGCAATTTGGCCGGTGTTAGTTTGAGGCCATGATTTTTGTTATAGGCGAGTCAGCTTCACATTCAGCAATGACGCGTGTCCTACGACGCATTTGAAGCATTTTGGAGGTTGACTCACCCGTCACAGGGGTCGAAAATAGTCAAAATAGCGGCTCTAGATGCGATGACAGTTTTTTACGAATAACTTTTGAAGTAATCAAGTTAGGACAAAACAAAAAACACCATCGTAATTCTCTCGTCATTCCGCATCGAAACATGTATGTGTTGACCTCGAGAGGTCAAGGTCAAGATCAAGGTTGGCTTCAGGTCTCGTTACCTCAGGTCGCTTGACCTCAAGGTTACGTGAGTTCAAGGTCATCATGTATATCATTCGATGCGCCTTGACGAGCTGAACACAATGAGACCATTTGCGCGGCTGTATCTTTTTTCTGTAAGTATTTATTAGCAAAAAAGCGTTAGGTAACCTTTGATGACGTCACATGCCCTTACAGCTGTCCAATAGGAAATATGGCATCAAGGTAGTCAAAGTTGGTCATGAATTATGTCCTTTATGGTATAATTAACCATGACAACTCGGCCGTCCCAGCATAGTGACTCTGAGCGCACCGGCCAAGTTGCCCCGCTAGTCCCGGCCAAATAACCCCACATTGCCATTCTGAAATTTTTTGTCTATAAAGTCGTCATGGCTGTACAGAACTAGATGAAATTGCTCTTGGAGCCGCTGAACACCCTCAAAAATGGCGCTATAATGTTTTAATTCGTTTACAGCCCAAATACTACATGTTATACAAATTTTTAACCGGAAGTAAAAGTTACCATTTTCTAACGTAATTCACCTTTCATTAATTTTGAATAAAACTAAGAGGGGGAAAGTTTTGATATTTGTTCTCGAGTTAATTCTGCCGATGACAAATGAATAGAGACTGAAGTTATTTCATTCACTTTTATCAGCTTTCGTACAGGTGGGGGCGGCCAATTTACACCACCGGCCAAATTACCCCACTCTCCCCTATTGGACACGGTTACTACACGTGTGTTGAGAGTTTACTACACGGTTTAAACATCTGTTTATTCGGTGACTGCGTCCTGCCACTCACGTTTGGTAGGCGCCGTATCCAGAATTTTTTGGTGGACTTTTGCCGCTGTTTACAGTTATTGCAGTAGTAGAGTTCTGTGTCGGCCAGCTCTTCCACGTCCAGAAACAGGTCGAGACAATCTGCGAACAACACAAACAGTGCTCAGACGCGGCTCAGCTCAGCAGACACACGGCAAACACGGCAAATGTATGGCTCAGACGAACGACAAACACTGCCCAGGCACGGCCCAGACGAACGCGGACACGGACAGCACAGGTGAGGCTTAGACGGACAACACGGGGCGTTCAAGGCTCAGGCGTTGTCGTCGTTGTCTTGGGTTAGGGCGCACAGCCTCTTGGGGCCCAGGCGTCCAAAACGGGTAAGGCGGACGGCACAGAGACAGCCACAGGCACAGACGCACGTGATATGATGATGCACACAACCTTTCAATGTTCTCATTAGCCAGTGGTCATTCACCATTGACGACGAACATACGTTGCCCACCGACCCTGAGCTATCATCAACCACATTAACCGTCTTTTCAGAGCGGTCAAAGGCACAACAAAGCGCCAAAAGCATCACACACCTGTCCAATGTAATGATATTGATAGACCCTCATGATGCTTCTATGAGGCACAAATGATAGCTCATGAAAAGGCACTATTTCCAGGCCTTGTTCACTGGCGGCAGGACACCACATCAGTCGCCTTTTCACCGTTCAAAGATCCCCTCATAATCCGTTTTCAAAAGAACTAGACAACCACATTTGCTGATTAGCTGTTAGACCATTATTATCACCATGCAAAAGCTGAAGAAGCATTGCTTTTCATAAATTATCATAACTGACAATAATATTGCTGGATATTCATGATCAAAACCATACATACTCCGGATACAGAATGGGGAAAAATATAGCGATGGAAAGTCCAAAACCCAGTACAAGAAGCCCATGCCTCTACATATTATAGCCCCACAAAGCACCGCCAATGACTTGTGCCAATCGCGGAGGCTGGAAAAGGGAGCGCCACCGAGCCCCGAATCCGACCACCAGCGGACAGCTAAGACCCGGCACTTCCCATCACCACATATACCTCAGATCCACTGGTCTGAGAGCGGAACAACGCTCACTGCATTTTACAATGAAAGTAGTTAGGTATCTACACTAGAAGTATGGCCATTGGCCAAGTTAATGTAAATTACGAACGGATTTTGTAAAGCCCATTCCACGTACGTACGTTAGCTCGTTTGTGACTTGTGCTGTACTTACATACGTTTCTATTGTGCACATAACTGCAACTAAGTGCGGAAGTGCGTATCGCTCTGGAATCTGTGGTAAATTAATGAGCCCTTCCTTCAAATATGACCCAATTGGAGAACATTGCCAAATGAAAAGCGGAGTGGTAGATCAGACGAAAACATCCGTGATTCGGACTCATCTGCTTTCATGTGAACCAACAAACGAGCTCATGAGAGCTACTGACAATACAGATCGACGCGTAATAATTCATATGACACGGAAGAACTTGTGGAGATCAAAGTCCCAACCAAACTAATATCGGTGCTCATGGCGCTGAAATCTTATATATATATATTCAAACAGACAAAATCACGTTGGATGCACTGTGAGAACATCTGTCATACACTGAACGGCAAACAGAGGTGGTGTAGTATCAACAGAGGTGGTGCAGTAGGTATCAGTAATTCTAAAGCCACATCGTTGAGCGCAAATGACTTCCTGGAAAGGCGCAAAAAAGGACAAGGCTGGCGACTGATACGACTGATACGATACGATTGCTCCACCACATTAACAAAGTTACACTAACGATTTCTTGGTTTATATGTTTTAAAAACTATCGTATCGAAATTCACGCCTGCTTCTGCGATTAGCTGTTCTTCCTCAACTAAAACCGCGTACCGCATACACACAGCAAGACGTCTTTCTAGTCGCACCAGGAAATGTTGAATTTAATGAAAAGAATCAAAGCAGAAAAAAATCAGACCTTGACGCAATCGTCACACATTCAAGTCCGCTGCCAGACCAGCTGGGCACCAGAAACCAGCCTCAGACATCTCGACTATAGGATCATCTCTCGAAACCCGCCCGCCTCAAAACAGCCCTCCCGGCGGACGCCTATGGCTTTATCCCCGAGACTGGCGCGGATCGCATCCATTTGGACACCAAAGCATCACAGGCATCACTATGCCGGACGTGTGATACTCGCACTCCAAACATAAAACTCCACCAATGGAGGAGCAAAAAGCGACCAGCGCCCGCGCGAGAACTCCGTTTCCGGAAATAAAACCTCACTGCTGTTATTCTGAGGACGGGAAGGGCCACAGACAGTCTCCCGGCACAGACACTCACTCCTCGCGCTGTTTTGTAACAGAAAGGCTCACCCCGGATAGCCAGATACGGTTCACTGCCGACGGAGCAGCAATACGGCAGTGTGGGAGGAGGCGTATTTCGATGAAGATATAAAGAAACAATACGGCTGTTGGATGACAAATTGGATGGTCTTAACCAGGGCACTAAAGAGTCGTCTTAACACGACCAGTGGGCGTGCGAGAAAAGAGTGAGGAGGCAGGCAGTTTATTTTGATTTTATATTTATTGTCTGAGACAAGCAGGAGGTTGATAGCTTTCAAGGCAAATATTCGCTTAAGGAAATTCAAATAAACTATCTGAACCCGGTTTTCACGTACGCATTGCTACCCTGACTAGTGACTACCTGCTCCATCTTACTCCTAACCATCGATTTTTCCACCTGAGCACTGCGCAATTCCAATCACCCGTTGGGCAAATGCTTTAACAGTGCACCCGCGCGTCCACTGAATAGTGTGCTACCAGGCGGATGGAGCCATTGTACAGAATTTTGGAGCGCTAAGCAAACCGGAAAATAATGACGACGGCAAACGTCCGTCATAAAAGAAACGCCAGGGGCCCAGGGCAGCACTGGGGCAGCATCACGCCCATTGAATGTTTTTCAAGCTCACAGCACATGCAATATGAGCACAGGCACACCCGGGCGTGGAGAGCGCTGATAAGGCGAAACGAATAGACGCTCCATACGTTCCAGCCCTGCCTATAGCGGATGCCCAACTCCTTACACAGATGTCTCGAAAACGACGACAAACACCGGGTGAGTGGGTAAATTCGAAACACCGGCCCAAGCTGCGAACCCCATCACGAACGCCAGCAGTCAACAACAGTCAAAGTCGGCGAACAAACCCTTTGATCCGCCGTCCGGAGTTGGTCAAAGGGAGCCAGCCGGCGCCGCGTGTCGGCGCTCTCGGCTGCAGGGCAGGCTTCTGCTCTGATGAACTGACTTCGATAAGTTGAACGAGATCACCTCGATCACGTTGGAAATCTCGAAAAACAACGCCCTTCCACACTTTCGCGTAAAAGCACGTCAGCTAGCAAACGACATACGACGCCCCGTACTAGCTAAGTCTCATCCCCTCCTTCTAACAAAAATATAGCACTTTCTCCACCATCCTCTTACCATCAACCCTTCTAATCAACCGTCCATTTACCCTCTACGGCTCAGGCCCAAACTCCCGGCGCCAGAGCTGCCGTTGGACCTGGAGAGCCGGCGGTGGGATGGCCGCCGCATGGCGCGTCATATTTCCGGCCCGACGGCGGTGGCCTTAATTGGCCCGCCGATCTGGGGCGTTGCTGGGAGCGTGCCGTCCGAGGCAGTGGTCACGCGGGGTCAGACCTGGTCAGACCGGGTAGGACGGCGGGTGGTGACATTATGTCAGGAGAAAGGAATATACAGCAAACATACAACAGGAGCTGAAATACATACTGTGGATGGGGTGAAATTATGATCATCTTCACGAGGACTATGTTTTGTCATTATTTTGCCCCTAAAATATTACTATTGGTATAGTTGGAGAGACGATTGCACTGCTTTTTATATGGGGAGGATTGGAACGTCAACACCAAATGGGCAAAAGTGTTATTCGGCATTCCACATCAAGTTAATGTAGCTGTGATGCTAGAACCACAATAAAGCAACGAGGCAGGTCAAAACTGACAAATCGGGAAACAAAAATTTCAACTCCTGCCGGTGTATTCAAAATTTACATCAAACCATCAGCTCTACGCTCGTTCGGGACACACCGGGTGAAAACCGTCAGCTCTACCGGTGCCCGGGGGTCACTGACCTGACAGAGGGGGTCACTGACCTGCCAGAGAGCACATGGCCTGCTGCTCGCCATCTTTGTTCTTCCGTTGGCTGGCGAACCGGTCCGGAATGTCCAGCGATAGGTCCAGAAACGGGTCGTGCTTTTTCGACTCGGTCCGGCAGATCAGGCAGGTGACCTGAAGCACACAGAGATGACGTGTCAGGTCAGAGATCACGTGCGAGGGGCGCCTAAACCAGGGATGGTTTGGGAGATGGATTGTTCAGATAACAGCGCGAAAGAAGCTGTCAAGTTTTCACCTCTGGACGTAACCAATGCCAACGCCATGCCAACCATATTTCATTGTGTCACATAGATGAGGCGCGTAGCATGATAAGTCAGGATTAAGGATATATGGCAAGTCGTTACGATTTACGCAGTTCGGTGCATCAGTTGCCAATGTGTCAGCCCCAATCAATGAAAGCATTACACGTTGCCATTAAAGGCACGCCACATAGTTTGTCGTGAAGCAGCGCACAATACCCAATAGCATTTCCACGGCAATTATGGACTGCTCTTGACGACTAGAGCTAAAAACACCGCGACTTCTAGGCCAGGGCACCAATAAAGCTTCCCCGTCCTCCGCAATTCCATCAGAAAAAGAACAATATCCAGAACAATACTCAGTATCCAAGCACAAAAGAACATCTAATCAAGACCAGAAAAGACACTTCGGGACTTCTCAGTCGCCCACTCGACTAATCGCTGAACTCCATCGAAGAACTCTCGACGAGCGTCTCACATTACGTACACCTGCCAAGAATCGATGCTCGAGCGGACAGGCGACATTTGAGAGCACTTGTGTCTTTCGCCTGGCAACGCATCCGGCTATACCGCGGAGTCAGGTTCAATCGGAAGCGGGCCGTTGGTTCTCAGCCATCGGTGCTTGGGCCAGCAGTATCGACCCAACTGGTCAGACCGGGGTAAATTTAGTCACCAGAGGCCAACAACAGCATGCCGGATCACTCGTGTAACACCTAATCGAAGTGTGCATACGAGTATGTGGAAGCAATTAGGGGGAAAGACGTGGGATTCAGCAAGACGAAGATTCGTTTACTCGGACCATCACCGGCCTCCCAACACACGTCCCACCTGTGAATCAGCGCAAAGTTATGTGGAAAAGAGTTACATTCATATTACATACATACAACTATACATACAACTATACTGACTAAAATTCTACAAAATATCGCGCCTACTTACAAGAAAGCCTTCCACTTACAATACAAAATATACTCAAAGCTTCAGATCCATTCCCCAAAATGATTAGCCCGCCTGGCACAAGGCGAGCCAACCTTCCCGTGGCCCCCTTCCGGGTCTGATCTCTTCCCACATAAATAACTCAGCTAGCCGTACGCTATTCGCCGCACGATTCTTCCTGCCGGGCCGGAGCGTCCATTCGGGCAGGCCTGCAGAATTCAGTACCAATCGCGGCCCTCAATGCGTCATGACCCGTTCTCATCGCGGCGTCATGGACACGCGCGAGGGCTGTCAATCTTCGAGCGGCCAGCAGCGGCAGCGGACAGGGTTCGAGCGGCATGCGGCGGCATGGCGGTAGCGGCGAACAGCGGACCAGCGAGCGGCGAGCGGCTGTGAGGGGTTGACTTCCGTAGTGTGCGCCGCGGACACTTTATGAGCTGTCTTGCATCCTAGGAAACGTGTCCAGTTCACTACTCGTATATAACACGCCGAAGCAGTGACGCACAATCTAATGGAGCCATCGGAGGACAATCAAGGGGCGTCATTACGGTAAGCGGACAGGATCTGGGCCTCAGCGGAAGCACCCATCCACCCCAGATGCCTTATCAGGTAATTCACCGTGGCGCCCGGCCGTAAATTAACTGAGACCATTGCTGATTCCAGGCTCAGGAGCGCTGAGCGCCGGCTGAACACAATGTCGGCCTGCATATTCAATTGCAATACTGCTAAGTGTTTGGGTAAGCGGCTGGTCCCGCATGTATAGTGGATAGCTTGGGTTAACTTATAACTAGCTGTGGTTGTTAATCTACTAGCATTTGCAAACGCACCTTACGTAGTTGGGGCAAACGCCACACCTTTAAGAAGTAATCAAACAGAATAGCAGTGCCTTTGTTAGAAAGTAAACAGATGACGAGTTCCTCTACTTGTAATTAGAGGGAGGGAGGGGCCAATTTCATCTTTTTTTTTAATTTTAGTCCGAACCTTTTGATGGGAAGGATTCACAAGGACAGAGCCATCGCTAAGCGAAGCTTGTTGCGATGACCCTGCCCTCTACCCTCCGATCGCGCAATTCCGATTCTATGGCAGAATTTGGAGTCCAAAGTTTAACGTGCGCACAAAGCCGCGCACGGCCGGTCCCCTCGCTGACTTCGCCTGGCTACGGCCTGCCACCAACCGCAACCATACCTGTCAGGAGACCCATAAATGTCGAGCGCCCGTCGCGCTTCGAACCCGGACTGTCATAACCGGGAACGCGTGCTCTCACCACGCGGAGTCCAACGCTCTAACCAACTGAGCTACGAGACCGGCATCCAGTGGCGTAGACAGGGGGGGGGCATGGGGGCCATGGCCCCCCCTTTCCGCCCAGCCACCCAAATGGCGCCC
Organism: Amphibalanus amphitrite; assembly: GCF_019059575.1. Classification (NCBI taxonomy): domain Eukaryota; kingdom Metazoa; phylum Arthropoda; class Thecostraca; order Balanomorpha; family Balanidae; genus Amphibalanus; species Amphibalanus amphitrite. The sequence continues at coordinate 5,336 of NW_024884095.1, read as the reverse complement.
CAATTAGCGCCGACTAGGCTGATGCCGTTTTACAGAGAGAACATGAATTAAAAAATGATGTGCAGGCAGGGATCGAACTCAATATCTCTTGTGGGGTGCCTGGACACCTAAATAATCTCCAGGGCACCCCCAAATACGACCTGAGCCCCCAAATGTTGAAGGGCGCCCCTCCGGAAACCAGAATATTCCGAACCCCCAGGGTCGATGGCGCCCCTGAAGAGCCGCTGGCACCCACCTAAACGGAACAGTCGCCCCATTAAAGCTTGATGGCGCCCCTCTAGAGCACCCGGCGCCCCTCTGAAGTTCACAGCTGCCCCAATCGACCCATCCAAGATCGATCCCTGAAACCACTGGCGCCCCTCTAAAGCACCCGCATTCTTCTCAAGATCACAGTCGCCCTATCCGAGATCAATAGCGCCCTCAAGAGCCACTAGCGCCCCACCCCCTTGAGACTGAAGTCGTCCCGCTTGAGACTAAAGTCGCCCCATTCAAGCCCAATGACGCCCCTCCAGAGCGTTCGGCGCGCTTCTGAAGATCACGCCCATCTAAACGAAGGTTACAGCTGCCCCATCTTAAGATCGATGGCAGCCCTCTGAAACCAATGGCGCCTTTCTAGACTACCCGTCACCCCTCTGAAAATCACATTCGCCCCATCCGAGACAACGCCCCTGGAGACTACAGTCGGCCCACCCAAGCTCAAGCCCCTCCAGAGCCCTGCGGCGCCCTGCTGAAGGCAACAGTGGCCCCATCCATGCCCAATGGCGCCCCTCAACGCCGTTCTAAAGATCACAGTCGCCGCATCAATCCGAGGTCTATGGCGCCCCTCAAGAGCCACTGGCGCCCACCTGAACCGGGGCTTCAGTCGGCCCATCCTTGATCAATGGCGCCCCTCTGAAACCACTGATGCTCCTCTGAAAATCCCAGTCGGACCATCCGAGATCAATGGCGCCCCTCCAGAGCGTCCGACGCCCTACTGAAGGCAGCAGTGACTAGTGGTGTCAATTTCAGAAAACGTATGTTTAATGTCCGTCCAATGTCCAATACTTACGTCGACTGTCCGTCCAAAAATGTCCAAGCCAGCCATTTGTCCAAAGATGTCCGACATCTAGGCAATAGTTTACACTCAACACCGTTATTTAATTCGTTTTTAATGTATCGTCACCAGCTCAAAAGTGTTAATCATATGGAAAACTGAGCTTTCTAATGGCCAATCAATGTTAAACACTAAAAAAATTGAGGTGTAGCAAGCGATTGTCCAAAGTTGTCCAAAGCCTGCTGTCATTGTCCAACCAAATTCCGAATTGGAAATTGGACAAAATCGGAATTCCGAAGATTCAAGTTCCGATTGACACCGCTAGCAGTGACCCCATCCAAGCATTGCACCCCTCTAGAGCACCCGGTGCCCTTCTGAAGATCACATTCGCCCTATCCGAGGTCGTTGACGCCCTCCAGTAGTTACTGAAGGGAAACTGAATTGGATACTTCGGTCGCCCCCCCCGAAACCACTGACGCTAGGCAATTTTTTGACAATGGGGCTTTCTCATCGACACCAAGGGCCCTTTTCAAGATGCAGCAGCTAGGCGACGCCGAGCTGGGCTTGGATGTGCCAAGCGTTCCTTATTAGGCAGCCTTGTAAGTGCCACCCTCGTTGCGATACCGCCCCTCAACGCGACGCTGCCCCTTCACCGTGCAATGCCACCCCTCAATGCAAGTGGCGCCCCTCAGCGCTGTGCCGCCCATTATTGCGATGCCGACAGCGCCTAGCAGTGGGGTGCCGCCCCCAGCGTAAGCGTTTTTTTATTGAACCTGCTGGGGGTGGTTGAACACCCACTTCTAACTCAGCTTGTGGGCCACGTCGAGACTCGCAGTAGGCGACGTTCGAAAGAGCGTCAAAAACTATTACAAAACTACTTAGATCATTTTAAGGTTAGGTCGAACTGGTCGAAGGTCAGGTCACCAGCGACAACCGAAAATCAAATTTCGCCGATGTTGACATTTTTCGACAAAGGGGCGCATAAGTCAGGATTCAGAAAGAGATTGAACTACAGCGCCGCAGCAAAGCGCATATTCGATAGCTCTTTTTTATGCTCTCTCTTATTGATTATCTCAGATTTGACCTAAGGTAAACGTTTTAGCCTCAAAATATACGTTTTCGCGGAGGACGTTTATCTGTAATACCTTTTGGCTCAGACCTGCATGAGATTAGTTCAACCAGCATCGTGTTCCATTTTTCGAGACAGACGAGTCAAATGAACTAGAATTTGACATTAAAAGGGCATTTGAGAATTTGACCTAAGGTAAAGGTCATAACCTAACCGGTAAAGGTCATATTGCATATTAGTCGATCCATATTTTCGAGAAGGAAAATAATTATATAGGCTCTACCATATCTCTATCAAAAGTTATTGTCCAAAATCTACTGGAGACCTTTCATGACCTGAGATGACCTCAGTAACATAAAAGTGGTCACATCACGAATGACATTTACCGATTAAATGTGTCATATTTACCTGCATCCCGATGGTTGAGGTTGTTTTCGTTCAGAAGAAGAGCATTTCAATTGCCTCCCATTAATCCGCGCCGTGCTGGAGGGGGGGGGGGTACGCCCCCCTTAGGTTTTTTTTTCTCGCGAACATCTAAAAAACGCGCTGTCTTTGGTACACCTGTTCATACATCTTTTCTACACAGCTTGTTAAATTTCAGATGAGGGTCGTTCAAGGTCAGGTCACTAGAGCACGTCAAGTGACCTTACCTAAAAAAAGTTAAAAGACCCGCTATAGCTACACCGACTGAACGATCACTTTTGAAACTTTTAGAGATTGATAAGACTAACAATATGCATAAAATGTTCATCTCGGACTTTTTATTTCTGTGACCTAAGGTCAGGTCAATTTTGGGACCTCAAGTCAGTGGGAGAAAAGTGAAATGCGCCTCTTTGGGATGAATGTCGTTTAAAACCCCCTAAAACATCGGTTCATAGGTAAACATAGCACACTGAATCGTAAAAATGCACATGTGTCCTTTTATGTGCCCTTGAGGTCATCTCAGGTCATAAACGGTCACCTATTTTATCACCATAAACGGTTTTTTGGCTTCAACTTTTGATAGAGACGTGCTAGAGCGGTGAAAACACGTCAGATGTGGTCAGCTCGACGATGCGGATCGACTGATCTGCAGAATGACCCTTTCCGGTCAGGTCATGACGTTGACCTGCGGTCAAATTTTTAAAATAACCTTTCAAGGTCAACGTATAGTTCATTCGACGCGTCTCGACGAGAGGAACACGAGGCAGGCAAAATAAATATCGTCACTGTCTTGAACCAAATGTTATTGCAGAAAAACGCTTTTCATAAAAACTGCTATTTTTGGAATTTTTGCCCTCTGGAGGCTAAACCATTGACCTGAGATCAAATCCGAGAGCAATATTCAGAAAATCCTGTAAAAGGGCTATCCAATGCGCTTTTCCGCGGCGCTGTAGCTCTATTGGTTCCCAAGTTAGCCGTTGGCAGTTTCCAAAATTGTTGAAATGGACTAAATTTTACCTTTGATGACCTCTGGTGGCCTGACCTAAAATTGAAACGAAGTCTTTCCGTCATTATTTTTGACGCTCTTTCGATTTCTCCTTACCGCGTGTCGCTACGTGGCCCAGGAGCCGAGTTAGAGGGGGGACGTGAAAACACCCCCCCCCCCCCCAGCACGACACGGAAAGCACAGGCCACCAGCACGGCGCGGGTTAACTTATAGGTAATCGGTAACTTATAGGTACTTATAGAGAGGTCGCAAAATTGACCTGGCCCTCAATGAAGATATTTGGTCTGGGGATTACGCAAGGCGAATGTTCGGTGAGATCAGCAGGTTTTTATGGCACTTATTCAAAGTCGACCATGCACACTCACATCATCAAAAGTCGTCTTCTTTATATACTACGCCGGCCGAAGACATTCTTAACCTTCGTGCCACTATATGGGACAGTCTCACGCCTCACCCATCTGGCACTCATGCAGTCATGAGTGTCTGAGATTCTAAGCACGGCCACCCCGGTCGACCAGAGGCTGCAGTCCACAGGTCACTTTGGTTCAGTGAGTGAACCTGTATGTTTTTTTTTTTTGCAAAGAATAAAGATTGTGCCAATCGATCAACGGATATTTTACCGTTTCGAATTCGAATGGGTGTGTATTTTGAGAATAACATGTCCTTAGCCTGAGCTCGTTTCCTATATCGTGCTAAAAATGCATAAAGATTTTTTATCGCTTTTGATAAAAAACACTGAGCTGCAAATTGCATTAATTGGATTTTATGAAAAATCAGCGAAACCTGGTTCTGATACTCGTGCCGGTTCCGTAGTAACACCTAGTAAATCACGCATGAATATATGAGGTTACATTTTAGACTGACCCCCTGTCACTAGCTCACTATGGCGCCCCTCTCAAGGGAAAAAGTCGCCCCCTCGGGCCCCCCCTTTCGCTGATTTCTGGCTACGCCACTGCCGGCATCTCGTGCTCTAATTTTGATGTCTTTGACCTCTTGTCGATCGATCGACCGGTTGCAGTGGATTTCAGTTATGAAAAACCTCACGGGGTCGAGCCAGACGGTTCGTATTGAAATTATCCAAGTAAATGATGAAGTACTTGTATGAAGAGCATTATGACATATGTTTCTTTTAAAGATAACCTTGAAATTATTCACCTTAAACACTACATTAAAGTGACTCTCCCACCTTCAAAAAAGTTTATGAATTGGCATGAAAGTGATGTCGCTCGGTTCAGAAAGAGCGAAAACGAATATCTACCAAATTTCACCGAAAAATATTCACCGGTTTTCAAGATATTAGACTTTTACTTTTGTTTACTTTTTTGGGATTTCCGCTGTTTCTAGCGACTTTATTTCAGAAGTGCGGCGTTTGCGGCAGATGTTGCGCGCAAATGTCATATACCACCGCGTGCTACAAAACGTTTTAGTCAAACATTTAAAAATCGTTAGATATTTGCGCTGACGTCACACATTCAGAGGGGTATTCCCATGCATTAGCCCCTCTAAATCAAAATGCTGCAATTTTGAAATTCAATATTTCCGATTTAAGGCATTTCTCGATGTTGAGAGTGCCGAAACCGGTAATTGTGAGCCAGGGACCCCATTTTGGCTATCTCAACTCAAATCTAATGTTAAGGTGGGAGGGTCCCTTTAACCCTCTCTCTCTCTCTCCCTTCCCTCCTCTCTCTCTCTCTCTCTCTCTCTCTCTCCTCTCTCTCTCTCTCTCTCTCTCCTCTCTCTCTCCTCTCTCTCTCTCTCTCTCTCTCTCTCTCTCTCTCGCTCTCTCTCTCTCTTCTCTCTCTCTC
>NW_024884094.1:0-20000 GCF_019059575.1 Amphibalanus amphitrite | reverse complement strand
TCACCTGACGGCCCGACGAGTCAGACTCCCAGGGACTCTCACTGCCGGAGAGAGACGAGTCAGACTCCCAGGGACTCTCACTGCCGGAGAGAGACGAGTCAGAGTCAGTAGTCACCTGACGGCCGGACGAGTCAGACTCCCACGGACTCTCACTGCGGGAGAGAAGAGTCAGAGTCAGTAGTCACCTGACGGCCCGACGAGTCAGACTCCCAGGGACTCTCACTGCCGGAGAGAGACGAGTCAGAGTCAGTAGTCACCTGACGGCCGGACGAGTCAGACTCCCAGGGACTCTCACTGCCGGAAAGAGGAGTCAGAGTCAGTAGTCACCTGGCGGCCCGACGAGTCAGACTCCCAGGGACTCTCACTGCCGGAGAGAGACGAGTCAGAGTCAGTAGTCACCTGACGGCCCGACAAGTCAGACTCCCAGGGACTCTCACTGCCGGAGAGAGACGAGTCAGAGTCAGTAGTCACCTGACGGCCCGACGAGTCAGACTCCCAGGGACTCTCACTGCGGGAGAGAGACGAGTCAGAGTCAGTAGTCACCTGACGGCCGGACGAGTCAGACTCCCAGGGACTCTCACTGCCGGAGAGACGAGTCAGAGTCAGTAGTCACCTGACGGCCGGACGAGTCAGACTCCCAGGGACTCTCACTGCGGGAGAGACGAGTCAGAGTCAGTAGTCACCTGACGGCCGGACGAGTCAGACTCCCAGGGACTCTCACTGCGGGAGAGACGAGTCAGAGTCAGTAGTCACCTGACGGCCGGACGAGTCAGACTCCCAGGGACTCTCACTGCGGGAGAGACGAGTCAGAGTCAGTAGTCACCTGACGGCCGGACGAGTCAGACTCCCAGGGACTCTCACTGCGGGAGAGACGAGTCAGAGTCAGTAGTCACCTGACGGCCCGACGAGTCAGACTCCCAGGGACTCTCACTGCCGGAGAAAAGAGTCAGAGTCAGAGTCAGTCGAGTGTAGCAGAGGAGAGTCGCTCTCTCGCCCTGAGGAGGAGAGAGAAGTTAGAACTCCATTGACTCTGCAATAGAGTCGGAGTGGCAGAGGAGTCATAGTCAACGACAATTTTCACCGTCCAGTGCGATCTCCAGAGACTGTCGCTGTGTGATGATGATGATGATGGTGAGAGTCAGAGTCATGACTTTTCACAGACGACGTGGCGGTTGCAGATAATTGTCACAATCCACGCACACTGCGACACATGGACAAAACGCCGACATAAAACGTACTCAATACCACCACCTAAATATTCGGTTAATCCGTTCAAAACTAATCATAATCAGTCAGGCTCGGAAAAATGTCTGACATATCGGCAATCATCATCCGAGAGACCACGTGTTCCTACAAATGCCCACTCCACCCCTGACGTACTGATTCCAAACAGGGGAATGTCACTGTACGGGGCATGCCAGATCGAACAAACATCAATAACCCCTCCCTCTCAGAGGGAAGGGGGGGGGGCACGTGCCGTCGCAGGCAGACCGCGTCATGCAATAAGGGTCACTTTGAAGGGTGTCACGGACGGCATACCACCTTTATTGACGCGCAGGAATGTGGGTCGGCGGATCGGTAGGACCCCCCCACCCGCCCCTCCCTTCCATAAGCGTGACTGTACTGAGGGGGAGGGGAAGCGAAGGGTCAATGACTCATCGACTTAGGGAAAGGAAGCATTCTGAGGACACGCCCATCTTCATCGAGTTTTTTTAAATAAAATTAGTCCGAACATTTTGATTTGAAGGATTCACAAGGACAGAGCCCCAGCCAATGGAAGCTTGTTGCGTTGACCTTGCCCTCTACCCTCCGATCGCACCATTCCGGTATGTACTTTGGCAGAATTTCGAGTTCAAAAAGTAACGTGCGCACATAGCCGCGCACGGTCGGTCCCCTCACTGACTTCGCCTGGCTATGGTCTGCCACCAACCGCAACCATACCTGTCAGGAGGCCCATAAATGTCAAGCGCCCGTCGCGCTTCGGACCCGGGCTGTTACAACCGGGAACGCGTGCTCTCACCACGCGGAGTCCAACGCTCTATCAACTGAGCTACGAGATAGGCATATATAGCAGATTATGTTGTAAAATGTGAAACTGATTATTCATTTTGGCATATAGCAGATTATGTTGTAAAATGTGAAACTGATTATTCATAAGTTCAGTAAATAACAAATATCTGGAAATGAGTGTGATACCTACTACAACACCTCGGTGGTAGAGCTAGTTGATGAACATTAAACAAAAATTCAGAATCGAGTGAATAATATATTTTCTTTCATTTCCATTCTTTGCCAAACTGCCTTGCTAGGCATCAGATGGGACGAATTATCAGCTTTGCACTGTGATAAACTATTACAACTATATATTCACAGCCGGTCCCGTAGCTCAGTTGGTAGAGCGTTGGACTCCGCGTGGTGAGAGCACGCGTTCCCGGTTATAACAATCCGGGTTCGAAGCGCGACGGGCGCTCGACATTTATGGGCCTCCTGACAGGTATGGTTGCGGTTGGTGGCAGGCCGTATCCAGGCGAAGTCGGTGAGGGGACCGGCCGTGCGCGGCTATGTGCGCACGTTAGACTTTGGATTCCAAATTCCGTCATAGAACTGGAATTGCGCGATCGGAGGGTAGAGGGTAGGTTCAATCCTTCCTATCAAAAGGCTCGGACTAGATTTATAAGAGAAAAAACTACACTGATGCAGGGAAGTAAAAAAAGTACAAATTACCTAAAGTACCAGAAACGAGTTGAAGATGGAGGCGCTGCCAAACGCCCATTCTTGCATATTAGGTACACTAATTGATGCAGCTTTATCCGGGCTATAGGTATCATCATATTGTATAATATAGCCCACCTTTGCATTTCCATTAATGGATATGCAAACCCCGACTCCTACCGTCCGATCGCGCAATGCCCGGTAACGGGAGAATTTGGATGCCAAAGTTTAGCATGCCCTTTATATCCGGACACGGCCTGTCCCAATCAACTGACTTCAACTGGCTGCGACTGATCCCACCAACCGCAGACCATCCCCGTCAGGAGTCTCAAATATCGAGCGCCGGAGCGAATGGAACCCAGGCCCTCATTACTGCGAGTACCACGCTCCACCAACTGAGCCACGGGCCAGGATTATATCACCAGGCGTTCAATGACCCACCTTTGCATGTCCATCAACTGATGTAGTTCGGCTCTTGTAATGTCATCGTACATCGGTAGCCTTTTCATGTTCACCGGGCCGCCTCTCATAGCGACAACCAGCTGAATACGTGACCCGCTGTGAACGCCGCTTTCCAGCAGCGAAGAGCCGTCTAACAGCTCCTTGTTGTTGTAGATCAGGTGCTGTTGGGAAACAGGTACTCCTGGGAAGGGGATAGGGGTTTAGTCACACACATCCTTGTTGTAGATCAGGTGCTGTTGGGAGACAGGTACTCCTGGGAAGGGGATAGCGGCTAGTCACACAGCTCCTTGTTGTTGTAGATCAGGTGCTGTTGGGAGACAGATACTCCTGGGAAGGGGATAGCGGGCTAGTCACACAGCTCCTTGTTGTTGTAGATCAGGTGCTGTTGGGAGACAGATACTCCTGGGAAGGGGATAGCGGGCTAGTCACACAGCTCCTTGTTGTTGTAGATCAGGTGCTGTTGGGAGAAAGGTACTCCTGGGAAGGGGATAGCGGGCTAGTCACACAGCTCCTTGTTGTTGTAGATCAGGTGCTGTTGGGAGACAGGTACTCCTGGGAAGGGGATAGCGGCTAGTCACACAGCTCCTTGTTGTTGTAGATCAGGTGCTGTTGGGAGACAGGTACTCCTGGGAAGGGGATAGCGGGCTAGTCACACAGCTCCTTGTTGTTGTAGATCAGGTGCTGTTGGGAGACAGGTACTCCTGGGAAGGGGATAGCGGGCTGGTCACCACGGTTCTTCTGCACAGGCTAAATCAGAAAGATGGCCCCGGACGTTGCACGCGAAGGGGGAGGGGGCATATCCCCATAAGCTTTGCGTTCTAAAACGTTTCCTTATGCACGAATGCGTACTGTACAGTTTTAAGCAAACCTTTCCTTATTCAGTTGTTTATCTATTCTAAAAAAATCATGATATTTTCGCGCCGCAACGAGAATACGCCAAAAAGGACATCCGCGGTGGGAAGTCACCGGTGGAATTCGAACCACCAACCTTATGAACACCACCATGGTACTCTAACCACTCCGCCACGGCGACAATGTGTGCATGTGAGCTTTAATGTCGTAAACATAAAACCTAGCTTCAATAGACGCAACCAAGGGCAAGGACCGAACGTATGAATATGCCCTGCAGATAGTGAAAGTCCCGAGCTTCCAATTTCACCCCAAGAGGATCTCACTGTTGATCAACAATAGTTTACAAAGTGTTCAGCCACCAAAGGGCGCGCGGGGGGGGGGCGTCGTGAGACAGCTCGGACTAAGGGGCAGCAGGTAGGCACTCCACCCAGCGGGTCCCCATTCCGAGGCCATTCCCCAGTCCAGGTGCCATTCCAGTGGACACTCACCTTCGATCCTCTGGATGCGCGCCTTCACCGACAGCACAGTCTCAAAGCTGGAAACTCGCAGACGGAACCCAGCGCCCGTCAGAGTTTCAACCAGTACTTCAATGGCGGCGGGACGACGCGACGCGGGAGCCATCTATCGGCGCGACGGCAGAGCCATCTGCCGGCGCTACATGGCGGCTCTAGTGTCGGCTGCGGCCGCCGGACGGTGCTGCCTGCGGAATTGAGATAACGACGGTGTTAACCAGGGTGTTTGAACAACTCCCTCCTAATGCGTTTTAGCACACCCTATCTACTCTTCAGAATTTATTTCCAAAAGGTCCGATCATCAATTGCGGAGCGGTTGTTAGTTGTTATGACTTACGAATATGTAATGGAAGAAATCCTAGGTTGTAGGTTGTCTTTTAGGGTTTGATAGGTTGTAGGTTCAGGTTGTAGGTTGTAGGTTAGGTAGTAGGTAAGAAGGACTAGGCAAGGTAAGGTTAGGTGAGATTGCGCTTCTTTGTTACATTTGCGCCACATGTTAGCAATTAGCATTATATTTAGATTCAGGACGTAAAATAATTACGGAACGAGCGAAGCCAGCAAAGCCTTACGCAGAATAACAGACATTTCTGAGTATGAGTGGCCGGCCGGCCGTGGTCACACTTTTGCGACGCTTATATCTCAGCAACCACTTGACCGATTTACATGCGGTAATTTTTGTAGGGTAACTTCATTCCTTCTACCTATACCTAAGTATTGGACTATTCCCGATGGATATGGTGACCCCCTTAAAGAGGTGTCAGTATTGTAAAAATTGCAATATCTCGGTCACCACTGGGCCGAATGCGCTGGAAGTTGGAATGTAGGTACCTAAGCACCCACTAGGAAATGCATATCCATCATGTGCCACAGTTGGGGTGCTGCTGCACGTGCGCACTAGCAGGGGTCGATTTTAGATCTTGAAAACGGCTGAACCGATTGCGCTGAACTTTGGTAGGGGAGAGTGGGGCACATTCGAGCTATGTAGCTCAATCTCACCTTAGTTGGCCAGCATTCAAAAATGGTGGTTAAGAACTATTGACCAGCAATGTCCTCAAGTAAGTAGCTACATTAATGTTTTATACCGACAGTCCGATACCCGCAGCCTTCACCCACTTTCAGATCCTTGCATGGATGCAAAAACAAATCATATATTGAATATCAATAAATATTGAAATGGGCAGCAAAGGGTTTTAGTTTGGGCACTGTTACCACAGGAAATAGGCCAATTTTACCAATAAATGGCTAAAAGAATCAACTAGAAAGTGACCCAGCATTCAACCCCTGCAGCAGTGAACAGAGACAGGTAAAACACTAGCTCTAAGTTACATCCAAGTCGCGCCTTGTTTCGATGACATGCAAATTTCAAAACCACCTCACTCATTCAACCACCCACAAATCAACTTCTGATTCCCGAGAGAAATAAACATCAGTGGCATGCCGTCACTTCATCAAAAGAATCTGTCAAGGAATTCCTTTCTTTGCCTTACCACGGAAAAGATGTCAGAGATTTCGATGAACATCTAGTTGCACGATGTTTGATAACAACAAGACCAACGTTTAGAAAATGTTGTTTTTAATCTATTCAATTGTAATATGGACTAGTTTCGTTAATGAACATTAGAAATATGATTAACTTGTTGTGTATAACGCAGCGTGTGCTGTGAATTTCATAAAAAATACCCCTAAAAATTATCGACAAATATGGTAGCATACATCGACGTATATTGCGCATTTGTTATGTACAATGGCGCATGTCCAATGTAGGGCGCGTAGGGGCGTATACAAAGGTAGCGGGGTAGCGGATCATTCCAGACATTTCAATTTGTGGGGATGTTTTCTCGTAGAGCTAGGTTAATTTGATTTATAATTTCACATATTACTGCGAATCATTCATATTATTGATTTCTTCAGGGAACGTCCATATAAATCGCTATTGATTTTTTAGTTCTTTTGTTGATAGGCTGCTGAGTCTTGTTTTGCTGATTGTGATAGGTATTGAAAATCAAGTTTGTCTTTTTTCACTCATGCTTTTAATCAGCTTGTGGATTATCGTCTGCTTGATCAGCCATAATTATTTTTTCAGCAATTCTGACAGAAAGCATTAGCTCATCAAGAGTCAATATCTTTTTCCAAACCAGCAAGTTTCCTGTGCCATGAGGAAGCTTTTCTCCAAGAATCCGAATCATGCTTCTAGTCACTCCTCTCAAGCTGCCGCTGCTCCATTTGTCGGAAAATCATTCCAAGTTGGAAGAACTGCTGTTACCGTGGAAGATGTAATCGCAGAAGGTGAGACACATGAATTCTTGAGGCACAAAGCTAATTGCTGACATGCAAGAATGATTGGCGGGTGCAGCACCCTCCTGCATCTACCCTGCAAACCTGCATAAGAATGATTTCAGAGGTTTTTCATATATTTAAAATCAGTTGGTTTTATGTTTTGCACAATATTACTGATTTTTTCCTAGAACTGTCATTGATTAAGAAATGGTAATTTAATGATAAATAAATGTAGATCTATAAACATTATTCCTCTGCTCACTTTAATAGATTGATTTATTGCATGAACCTATATATTTTTTTGTTTTTTTTTATCATTTGTTAAAAGGAATAGTTCACTTTTGTCAAATTTGTCTTTGCAATGGTATTATGATTTTTTGTGTGCTTGAAATGATCAGAAATAACACTTTTTATAAAACAAATGAGATTATTTTCTATATGTATATATAGTAAGAAACATTTACCATATTCTATATAAAGTAATGTTTGATGCGGAACTGCTATTCCAGTTCAAAACCCCATGTTAAAAGTCAACTATTTCCTTTACTTGTGTTGCTTTTGTTCTTTGTGTCATTACAACTACTGTTTGTCATGCAGGCGGGTTTGCGATTGTGTTCCTTGTTCGGGCCAGTGGCGGTCAGAAGTTGGCGCTCAAACGGATGTACGTCAACAACGAGTCCGATCTTCAGGCGTGCAGGCGGGAGATTCAGATCACTGTAAGTAAATATGGGATACACGCTGACACTAAGTAACCGGAGGTACACAGTAAGAAACGTAACAAACGGTTGATACACCGTAAGTCCGTGTTTTTGGAGCTACATCGTAACTCAGTGTAACCGGAGATTCTCTATAAGTGTTTGTAACTGGAGAAGTAAGTCGGTGTAACGGGAAATACACCGTAAGTAACGGAAGATACACTGTAGGTCGGCGTAACGGGAAATACACCGTAAGAAACGTAAGTAACGGAAGATACACTGTATGTCGCTGTGACGGGAAATACACCGTAAGTAACGGAATATACACTCTAGGTCGGTGTAACGGGAAATACACCGTAAGAAACGTAAGTAACGGAATATACACTGTAGGTCGGTGTAACGGGAAATGCACCGTAGGGAACGTAAGTTACGGGAGATACATTGTAAGTCGGTGTAACGGAAGACACACGATAACGTGTTTGTTGGGATCAGGACGATTTTAGCCTGGCCTGGTCGGGGTTCGAGCCACTGTGCGCGGGGCGGCTACCCACCACCAGGGACGCAGTTTGAAGCAAACAATTAACACCGTGTTCTGAAGACCCAGTGCTAGCTTTGCCTTCCAACTTGACTTCACTCGAGAGTTGAGGTCGTCACAGGTCACATTTTCTGATTCCTCGACCAAGACCGACAATATATGACAAAGGACGCTATTTTTCGGGACTTAAAGGTGTAAATACAGCGCGAAAAAGCCATCAGTACCTAGCTGTTTCTAAGCTGGCAGTTACTTCCGAAAGTATTGCCACATTTGACTTCGGAGGCCAGTTTTACTAGCAGAAACATAGTCGCCTGTCATTTTTTTTTTTGCCTAAAGCTAACCCCGAATTTGGTCATCCAGAGGAGAAACATTATACTGACGGGACTAAATGTGTCCGTAAGTCTGGCTGATATAATTCGTGATATCAGTATCACTTTTTGCCACCTGGATAGCCGAATTCTGGAACGGCTTTTGTCAAAAAAAGAAAGAAATCCGGCAGGCGGCTATTTTTCTGTGGGTAAAACTGGCATCAGGTCAACAATGTGAGATACAGAGATCGTCAAGGATTAAAACGGTTTATTTCAGTCAACAATTTAGCCCCCTCTATGAACTGACCTCAGGGTTTTTATCGTGGCCTAGTCCCGTTATGAAAACCCTCTCCGGACCCAGACGCAAGGCTTACTGTGCCTGGACCTCTCTGACTTCGAAAATAACCCCCGGAGGCCGGATCTAGCCGTGTCCGCTTGTGACCTGCCCCGGGCCTCTTTTCATCATGACATTTAGCTGACCTTTGCCGTAACATAACCCCTTTATTTATCTTGTGTTCCTGTCCTAACTATTGCCGGGTCCGTCCCGTGGCGTCTTTTGCGACAACCCTCTGTGGCCTTTGCCTGACCTGACCTGACCTCGTAACATTTTTTTCGTGATCTAAACTATTTATCCTTTATCTCCTGTTATAGTATCTTTTTCGGCATAACCCCATTACTTTTCTTATGCCGATTGTGGCATAAAATCCCAATATTTTCAACATGCCCTTTGCCGTTTCCTAACGAACCCTAACGTTGCCAAGGTAACCTGACCTCCCCCCCCCCCCCCCCCCACACACACACAGTCTAGTCTGAGTGGTCATCCCCACATCATCGGGTACGTCGACTCTGCGGTGCGTAGCTGCGGTGGCGGCGTGTTCGAGGTCCTGCTGCTGATGCCCTACCACCGAGCGCACGTGCTGCAGATGATGAATGACAGGTGAGGTCGCGGGTTCGATTCCCGTCAGGGATCGGAGTTTTGTGGAAGAAAGGATGCATACTGTTAGCATCAGTGTTCTAAAATTGGATATTGGTTGGGTGTGCCGATGAAGAAAAAAATCCTAAGATGAGAAAAAAGAAAGTAAATAACTGCAGTATTTTTGCTGTAATGCCAATTTTTATGCTAACTGATAAACCAGGATTTCATGTCAGGATCTTGACAGGGTGTGGAACAAAAGGATGTGGGTGCATCAACTGTCTAGTGACAAGTGAACTGGCTGTTGGGAATACATGAAACTCTTTTCAGAGATGAAGTAAAGTCGGTCATTCATATTTTAGGGATGAAAATATTTTCCCCATTAGGTGTGATTTGCCACCAAAAAGGCTGAAAAATGAAACACTGGTTAGCATACTATATATTGTGGTTCTTTCACCATGACAGACAATGTTACCGAAAATAAAAAGGAATATAGAGCGAAACATTTCAGTGCAGCGGACGTCATCAGGTTTCTCGTTTGCTGGTTTGCCAGTTTGTTGGCTCGTTGGCTCTTTGCAGTAGGTATGGCAGTTTTATGAGCTCGTATTGCCAGGCAAACTCGGGATACCTCTACCCGGAAATCAAGCGATCTCCCACAGTCATGGTCTCAGTCTCTCCTCTCAAAGTCTCACAGTTTCACCGTGTATGACCCTGCATATTTACACCTGCACTGATCTCATTTCACCATATTCTAACTCTGTTATATCCGTGTATATCCCTCGTGACGTCCCCTAGCGCCTCTTTGACCCTGTCCATGCCCCAGGCTACAAACGGGCTTCACTGAGACGGAAGTGCTGCGAATATTCAGCGACGTCTGTGAGGCCGTGTCCAGACTGCACCACTGCCAGACTCCCATCATACACCGCGACCTGAAGGTAAATGACGTCATAAAACCAGTGGACAGCGGTACAAATTACACTCTTAAAGGTCCATTATACACCAAGACCTGTAGGTAATTACTGACGTCATAAAACCGATCGACAGACTACACCTTTGACATCAATGCCAAATATACGTCTTACGTGCGCCGTTCGACCTGAATACCAAAATGTAAGGCTTACGTAAGTTGTCTGGAAATGAACAATTTTTACTGAGTATGTGCACGTCAAAATGGTACCTAGGCTGTCAACTTGAATCCAAAAACTACTTACGTATTTGCCTAACTTAGCCGTCGACCTGAATACGGTGGTGTTGTTTGTAGTCGAATAGTCGACGCTTAGCACCGGAAATGACGCAATGCTTAGCGGCGAGAGAGAGAGAGAGAGAGAGAGAGAGAGAGAGAGAGAGAGAGAGAGAGAGAGAGAGAGGGGGGGGGGGGGAGAGGGAGAGGGGGGAAAGAGAATGAGAGGGAGTAGTGAGAGTTGTTACGAGCGAGCGAGCGCAGCGAGCGAAGTGAGTCTTTTCAACATAACGGAAAAATCTCAGTATGAGCGGCCCGGCCCGACCCGGCCCGGCCCGGCCCGGCCCGGCCTGTAACGCTTTTGAGAGGCTTATATCTCAGCAACCGCTGGACCGATTGGCTTGCGGTCTTTTTTGTTGGGTAGCCCCATCCCTTCTACCCCGTATTTGACTACTTTTGATGCATCTCAGTGACCGTCGTGGCACGTGCCACGTGAAAAGTCAAGGGTGTTCAAGCTGTTTTGCAAAAGTAGTGATTTTGAGAGGCTCATATCTCAGCAGCCGCTTGGGCGATTGACTTGCAGTAATTTTTATAGGGTAGCAGCATCCCTTCTACCCAAACTAGGATACTCTCGATGCATGTGGGTCACCCCCACTGCACGTGCAAAATGGTGCCAAATTTGTTCCCATTTCAGTAACTCGGTAATTACTGGGGCGATTTCGCTGAAACTTGGCATACAGGTAGGCACCCACCAGGCAATGCATTCCCATGTGTTGCGGTTAGGGTGCTACTGCACGTGCGCACGTGCAAGGGGCGTTTCCAGATCTCGAGAACGGCTGGACCGATTGCGCTCAAATTTGGTACACGGTTGGGGACCAGTTAGTAGGGTGCCGTGCAAAAGTCATTTTGGACCCCGTTTGCACGTGCGCACGTGCAGAATGCCGCTTCCAAATCTCAGGAACGGCTGGGCCGATTGCGTTCAAATTTGGCACACCGCTAGCGACCAGTTAGAAGGGTGCTTTGCGCAAGCCCGTTGGAAGCACCCTCTCGCCCTTCCGCACGTGCAGGGCTCACTATCTCGCTCGCTCGTTCTTCGCCCAAAAGGCGTTTTACTGGTAGATATGTTCTTTAGACCAAATATTCACGGGGGGAGGTGGGTCTAATGAGTTCACCTGCGAACTCACTCATTCATTATCTAATTCCACTAACTCATACTCACTCACTCACTCACTCACTCACTCACTCACTCACTCACTCACTCACTCACTCACTCACTCACTCACTCACTCACTCACTCACTCACTCACTCACTCACTCACTCACTCACTGACGTCATGTCTCACTTTGTTTCAGGTCGAGAACGTCCTCATGTCTGAAGATGGCAAGTTTGTTCTATGTGACTTCGGTTCGGCTACCGCCAAGGCAAGTCTCTCTTCTCGCGCCGTTTGTTGTGTTTTTTTTTTCTTCTAAAGAGACAACTCTTGGGCTATTGGTTGATAGAGCGAAGGCCTGGCTACACTATGCGTTTTCTGTGTGCGTTTTTTTTTGCGGGTTGCGATTTTTGCGTAATATCGTTCTAAAAAAGATTATAAATAATAAAACGTTTTCATTAGTTGTATAGAAAAGTTAATTTAAAGGGACTGTCCCACCTTTGCATTAGTTCTGAGTTGAGATAGCCAAGTTGGCGGCCAGGTTCAGAAACCACTATATATCCTAGTCGTAATATCCTCAGTTTCGTGGTGTTAAAGAAATTCGTTCCCCTTATTTGAAAAGTGGGCCTTAGCTAACTGCTAAGGCCCTATCTCTTAACTATTAACGGCCATTTGATGACGTCATCAGCCGTTTCACGCGTTCGACCTGTTTTACGAATAAGTTGAAATCGGCGCCGGGGAAACCTTGTTACTTGTTATTGTATGAGCCGCGTCATATTTGAGAGCAAATACCTATATTTGCTGCCAAATTTCCTCCACATTGACATGAAGTAAATCCTTCATTACGTCACAGATCCGATATAAATGACGTCACGATGAAATATAAAAGTCGCAATATCTCAAAAAGTATACAATGAAAACGCGTAAAAACTTGCAGAATTCGTCACAATATCATGAGTAACATTTCCGAATCATAATGGTACTTTTTTGAAGGTGGGATAGTCCCTTTAACTCTTTTATTAACTAAAATTTAACATAAGAAATATTACATAAACGTAATATCATTTATTTTTCTGGAACGACATTACGCAAAACCCGCAAACCCGCAAAAAAACTACACAGAAAGCGCATAGTGTAGCGAGGCCTTTAAGCGTCATTTGCTGCTCCTGTTCATTCCCAGTTGGAATGACTCCGGCCGTTTTCAATTCACAGGTGCTGAACCCCGCCACCAGCGGAGTGCCGGCCGTAGAAGAAGAAATAAAAAAGTACACCACGCTCAGTTATCGGTCACCGGAAATGGTCGACCTCTACTCGGGAACACCAATCACCATCAGTAGCGACATATGGGTACGGAGAGTTCGGGGAGTTCGGGTTCAAATCCAGTGACGGTCTAAGTTTTTTTTCGTCGTTTAAATTGCGATAAAAATGTGCCGTTGTTCAATGTTGACTGCACTGGATGTATTATGCGGGTATTCCCTGTCTTTTTTTCTGTGTCTATCCTATATGCTGTGCCGTGTGATATGGTATGGTACCGTAAGATAAGGGACGGTACCACCTACTGGATACCTATCTCAATATGATATCAACTTTTTGGTATACCGATACCAACTTTGTGTTTGGCGTTTCAGTGATGGTGCTTTTGGTATTTTGTTTGCATTGTGAATACTTCGTAATGCATTTGATGCTCTGAAACCGAGAAAAGTTAATATGTCTATCATTTTCCGGAGTTGATTTGGTTTCGGTATTTTCCCACGTTTTAGTTGGTATTTGGTACTTTGGTATCGGTTTCCAAGTTATCTGGAATTGGCATTCCACATACAATTCACATGCATCAGAAACTTTGAATAAGTCATGTATATCATAAAAGATCAAGTTTTATTCATTTTCATGCGTACACGTGCAGATACCACGCGGCCGAAATGGCTTCAAGCGACACCCTGTAGTATCTACCATGGCGCAGCTCTCCTGTGCTGTATTTCACTGACCACCTTCCTCCCACACTGTGGGCAACCCCTCCTCGCCACGCCTTTGTATAATGATGTGTCCTTTCCATACGGTATCTGCAGTGTGAGATGTTCTAGGCCGGCGCTGTATATCAGCGGCGGAACACCTTCAATTAACCCGCGCCCCGTAGGGGGGGGGGGCCGAAACGGCCCCCCCCCCTGGCCTTTTCGGTCGATATCTCCTAAACGGCTGGAGATATCGCCACCAAACTTTCAGGACCCCTCCGGGCATCAATTTTACACATTGTGACCAAAAATTTTTTCCAGAGGCTATGATAGGTTGGCCACAAATGACGTCAGAGTGACTTCATGTTCTGTCATTTTCGACCGAAAAAAGACCTTCGCGAGAAGACCTGTCAGGACTACAGCTTTGAAGATACAGAAAAATGATCAAGACATAAAAGGTGTAGAATTGACAGGGCTACAAAACTGCTATCTCGAATTTTTGAAATTTTTGAGTTTTGACCCCCAAAAATCAAAAAAACATTTTTTTGGATATATTCGCCAAAAAATCCAAAAAGTTTTTTGAGTTTCGAAAAAAACCGGAATATATGTGATAGTGCCTACCGTCTTCTATCTACATACCAAATTTCAGATCGATACCTCGTTTTTTGGCCAAGTTATAGCGAAAAAACTGTTCAAAAATGATGACGTCAAATTTTCAAACTCAATTTTTGGCAATTCTAGAACTCGTAGAGCAAAACGAAGACCACCATTAGACTCCCCGTGACGAGCTGCATCGAATCGATACCCATTTTATGCAAAAATATCAACTTTGAAACTTGACCTAATTTGACCTGACCTTGACCTGACCTTCACAAAAACGTGACCTAGGCTGGCCCCAAAGGCTGCCTAACCCACATAATCGCATTTGTCATGTAAAATGGACCATAAAACATGTATCACACGACGCATTCATATTGTGACCCCCGGTGACCTGACCTCGCTGTGACCTGACCTGGTATCAGTGACCTCAGATAGCAAAGTATGTGTTTGACGAACAATGTACCATCGATGGTTTTCAATAAATTACCAATTTACTCGCTTTCACAGCACATTTCTTGAATTGCCTGTGAACGGTGAAAATCTGACCTTTGACCTGACCTGTGACGTCATCGGTTTGACCTAGGTCAATGAAATTTGGTCACAAGGTAGTTCCCGGGTGGGGCTATCGAATGCCGTTTGAATTTTGAAAATCGGCCGGTAACTTTCCGAGATCTTAGGGGGGGGGCCGATACGCCCCCCCCCTACGGGTGGTAGGGTCCGCCGGTAGCCCTACGGGGCGCGGGTTAAGGGGGGAGAGGGCACTGCCGACTTTTGGTCCCATTCTTTCAATGCAACGCCCAAAGGGCTAATGTTAAAATGCCCAAATCAAAGGGGGAACGGTGCCCTTGCCGTTCCGCCGCCTATGGACACTGATACTCTCCGTTTCCGCAGGCTCTCGGATGTCTGCTCTACAAGCTGGCATTCTTCACTCTTCCGTTCGGCGAGTCGTCGCTGGCTATCCAGAACGGCCAGTTCTCGTTCCCAGACAACTCCAAGTACTCCCGGCGGCTCCATGCGCTCATACGTGAGTTGGGACAGAGTTATATTTTATCCTCGGAGTTGGGACAGAGTTATATTTTATCCTCGGAGTTGGGACAGAGTTATATTTTATTATCGGAGTTTTGACAGAGTTATATTTTATTCTCGGAGTTTGGACAGAGTTATATCTTTACTCTCGGAGTTTGGACGGAATTATATTTTATTCTCGGAGTTTGCACCGCGTTATATCTTATTCTCGGAGTTTGCACCGAGTTATGTTTTATTCTCGGAGTTTGCACCGAGTTATATTTTATTCTCGGTCGACGTTCCTTCACTGATATGCCTGGGGGAAGCTGTGAAGCCTGCTCGACAATTATAATGATAATAAAAGGTTTATTTCATGCCATCAGAGGCACATAACATAACACAACCATACATATGTTGAGTGCCTATATTTTTGTACACTTAATTCAATTACGAAATAGGAATACAATTACGTAAGTTACGAATATATTATGAATTTTCACTATTGTAAAAGAGGCTCTGCCTTTGGTAAAAAGTTTATAATCCTCTCAATTTACCAGACTGGCTCGTTTCGTATTTTCTCATGGTTCTGGTTGGTACTTGGTGATTGCTATCGGTATCCCGATTATCTGTAAGCAGCATCACTAGTCCCAACGATCGGCTAACGTTAAATGTGCGTGTTTTCCACAGGATACATCCTGCACCCGAACCCGGCGCTGCGTCCAGACATATTCCAAGTCGCCTACCTGACCTGCCGGCTGCTGGGAAAGGAGTGCCCCGTGCAAAACCTTCACGTGAGTCCACCGAGGAAACGCTGATAGGAAAGAGTGTTACGTAAAGGAGTTACGGGAAAGAATTCTACGTTGGTGGAAAGCAAAATTCTCACTCAAGTAGTTTATCCAAGCATGGTAAAAAATCCGCAGAATCCTGCACGTAAGGCTGCGAATATATCGGGAAATACTATTATATTCAAAAACTGCACGTAAGTATTTCATTCACTTTAGTATCGTAATTGATTTTCCTCACAAAACATGGACGAAAGTTATTAAAACGCGCACTGACGGCGGGGGGGGGGCGGATATCCCCCCTGAGGTTTTTCGCGAATAGCCGAAATTTGGTACGACTATTCTCTCATCAATTTTACACATGGTGTGCAAGTTTGAACCTCCTAACTTTTAACCCTCGCCCGCACATGGGGGGGGGGTGGTTGCCACCCCCCCCCCCCCCCAGGCAGTCTTTCTGCTCTGCACTCAACATTTTTAGAGCTAGAAGGCTGATTTTTCGTATAGCTGCTCGTCTATCCTTTCTTGATGTCCACTGAAAATTTCAAGTTTCTGTGTTTTTTGGTTTCGGAGATATGACCTTATTTTTCAGGTCATGTCATGACCCAAATGGCCAATTCTCAACATCTTGCGTTTGCCATGGGCCTTGTGAGCTTTTGGCACCCTGATTTCGGCCTTTTTTGCCAGTCTTACCTCCCACCTATCATGGAACATGCTGTTCGACGATGTACAGGGGTCAAGGTCAGGGTCAAGGTCAACCTAGGTCATCTAAGATAATTGCGTTTTAGGCAAGCTGAATTTACTTTTTGTGAAGTTTTTTGACTGCATTTTTGGTAAAAGCTTCTCAGATCATGATTTCATGTGATATGGACCCAAAAACAATCGGTGCACACATCAGTATACACACAGACACACACAGACATACAAACACATATAATTGACCTTGACCTAACTTGACCTGAAATGACCTCAGCAGCAAAATTCTGGTCGGATAGTGTGACAAAGAGGTTCTAGCTGGCTTGGCACCAGAAAACAGCATCGTCATCGGTATTTGATAAGCAGCGCACTTGATATCCAACGGTGACCCAAAACAGCAACATTTTTTAGTTTGACCTGACCTGGAAGGTCAATGACTGACCTGAGAAGGTAAAACTGGGTATCATTGGATTCGTCTCTTCCCAAAGAATCTTTTTGGTCTTTACTGCTAAGCTCTATCTCCAACAGGAACGAAATGGCGCGGGGGGGGGGGGGTGGCAACCACCCCCCCCCCCCCATGTGCGTTCTAGGATGGGAAAATGGCATGTGCGGGCGAGGGTTAAGGTCAGGTCACCAAGTCACTTTGAATGACCCAACCTCAAGTCACTTTTTTGCAACTTTGTCACCGTGCCAGAGCTACAGTAGATGTCGGAGGCCTTTGAATGTCGCAGGATGTTATAAGGTCATTAGTAGCTACAATTTGTATATCGGAATTTTGATATCGATGACCTAAGGTCAGGTGAATTTCTCGACCTCCCCATTATAAGTCAATGGGGGAAAAATCAACTCCCTGTTTTTACCACTAAAATGAGTCGGAATGGCCCCATATACCATGCATGACTTCATATATGATCAACCTTCACTACCTTGAGGTCAGTTTTGCTGTTGGGCAGCTGTAAGGTCATGTGAGGTCATCAAAGGTCATCAAAGGTTTTTCCCAATAACTCCGTACAGGAAGAAGATACAGCCGCGCGGATGGTCTCATTGTGTTCAGCTCGTCGAGACGCATCGAATGATATACATGATGACCTTGAGGTCACGTGACCTGAGGTCAACCCTTGACCTTGACCTTTCGAGGTCAACATATATATCATTCGATGCGGATTGACGAGAGAATCACGATGATGCCCTTAGTTTGTTCCTATCTTGACTAATTCGAAAGTTATTCGAGAAAAACTTTCCATATCTAGTGCCGCCATTTTGACTTTTTTGACCCCTGTGACGTCATCTTTGACCTGACCTGAAAATGACCTGAGTAGAAATTGTAGACCTTGTCCGTGCGTATCCGATGCCCTTTACCGCTTGTCGATATCTTGCTTTGTTCTCGAGATCTCAGGGGGGGGGCGGTCATCCTTCCCCCCCCCCCGTCGGTACGAAGTTGGCGCAGACCCCCGTCGGTGCGAGTGTTAATTAATGCAGTCACCCATTGCATACGCTAACCTAGACCACTCAATTTCAGACGTTGTATCACACACCCAAACCGGCACAGGTTCAGACCTCCGGCTACAGAACCTAAACCCATGCTGCACACTTTGACTCGGGCTTCACACGACGGCTGCCAAGCTTTCGATTCAGCCTAATAACTCTACATTGTTGACAGACTTGCTCAGGTCTGAAAGCAGTATGAGTGTGCACAGGCGCTCACAGACTAGAGGCGCCACGGGCTATGGGCCCCAGATCAAGGGCGTAACCACGACCAATGCGGACAGTGCGGGATGTCCCACCAGCTTTACGGCCGGCGGAGAACGTGTCCCCTTCCCCGACCTTTAATTAGACTATGCACCGCAAACGGCGCACCACACCTAAGGGACGCTACACAAATGACTCGCGCTTCCCAGGCATTGGGGCGTCCCGACCCTCTTTGGTATTTAGGCGCTCCTATAGGCCTCACGGGCCTCTTTGTTTTTTGTTTTGTTTTGTTGGGTTAGGCCCTGTCGGTCCAATTAGACCATTTCAGAGCCGGGAGGATAATAGGATATAGGGGGAGACATTGGTCTGGGCAGGCACCCTAGTGAGTCGCCGGGGCTGAACCCGTCCAGAGGACAGGCCACCCAGCCCCAAGGCACTCACTGCACCCGGCTACGGGGTGCGCTCCCTCGGGAGCAGCGGTGCCGCTCCAAAGCAGCAGCCCGCATGAGATAAAGTTGCCTGTCCAGCCCGGAGGGGGGTTGCGGCGTGGGGGAGAAGGATTTCAGTATCCTGAGGATAGAAGCATGGAACGGTGTGACGGGCCTCTTAGGCGATTGCGTCCCATAGAGGGATGCCCCCCCCCCCTTGTCAGTTTTGTCCAAATATCTTTGTTGAGTGTGGTTAACTGGTTACACCCCTGGGTCAGACATAGTTGGACGTTAGACTCCAGAACTATCAAGTGTCAAACTATCCTAGCTTCCCAGAGCTTATGATTCACTGTTTTGTTTGTTAGAACTCGGCGGTTCCCGACATGGACGCGCTCCTCGGAGCGCTCGAGGCGACACCTACGGCGACGGTGGCGCCGCCGGACGGCCGCGCGGCGAACTCGAGCCTCCGCGAGCCGCCGCAGGAGGTGCTGACGTCGGTGGCGCCCCGTCAGAGGCCGAAGGCCGGGCTGAAGGCGGTGGCGGCGGGGCCCATAGCGGCGCCCGTGCTCCCCCTGCCGCCCCAGGGTAGGTGGGGGAGGGGAGGGATGTGTAGGGGGACGGGAGGGAGATATTGCTGATCGAAAAGGAAGAGAGATTACCTGCTGAAGGAGGCTCGACATTCGATTTGGCTGTCAGTTGCAATTTTTGATTTTTATAAAGTTTTAGGCACAACATTTTGATCAATTATCTTGAACTTCTAGTTAGTTGATCCGTCTCCAATCTGCAGACTGCATCCCTGTGTTTGGCTCCATGGTATCAATATGACGGTAAGGTCAGACCTTGGAGGTCAATTTGATTGTCATGAGGTCTTTCTACGGACGTCATCCCAGCTATTGAGTCGTTCCAACCCTTGAGGAGATTTTGCCCTCAATATCACATCTCTCTCTCTCTCTCTCTCTCCTCTCTCTCTCTCTCTCTCTCTCTCCTCTCTCTCTCTTCTCTCCTCTCCTCTCTCTCTCTCTCTCTCTCCTCTCTCCTCTCTCTCCCTCTCTCTCTCTCCTCTCTCTCCTCTCTCTCTCTCTCTCTCTCTCTCTCCTCTCTCTCCTCTCCTCTCTCTCCTCTCTCTCTCTCTCCTCTCTCTCTCTCTCTCTCCTCTCTCCTCCTCTCCCTCTCTCTCTCCTCTCCTCTCTCCCTCTCTCTCTCTCCCCCCTCCTCTCTCCCCTCCTCTCTCTCTCTCCTCCTCTCTCCTCTCTCTCT